>NC_082391.1:22812585-22945085 GCF_031168955.1 Gadus macrocephalus | reverse complement strand
CAGCACAAATAAAAACTGAAACTGACCTTTAGAAAAGACTAAACAGAACCCGATCTGACTGGGTCACATCGGCTGCACTCAACATGCAGACGCATGTCCTACAGGTATGTGTTTTACAACATACCAGAGCTTCGTCTCAAAGTCGACCGCGTGGACGTGCACGGACATGTCCTCGGACATGCATCGAGAATGATTTGCCTTTCTGAGCGTAGGAGTGACAGGAGTGTATGGAAGCATTCAGGCCTGTTACTGAGTGACCCTACTGCCGCTACTCTGCTGCTTCACATGTTGGAGTGCGAACACTGAGTATGTAAAAACAGGAGTCGTCTCTAATAACCGTCATTAAACCTCACTAGAGACAGCAGCATCCTACTCTCCTAAACGCCCATTGTGTGTGGGACTGTGTGTGTGCGTGCATGTGCGTTTTGCAAGTGCATGTGCGTGTGTGTGTGTGAGCGGGTGGGTGGGTTGGTGGTTGTGTGTGTGCATGTGTGTACATGTACATGTGTGTACGTGTGTGGGTAGGTGGGTGGTTGTGTGTGTGGGTGTGTGTGTTTGTGTGGTTGTGCATGCACGTGTGCCTGCTTCTGCATGTGGGAGGGCATGTGCGCGTGTGTGTTGAAGTAATACACCCTGTAGGCGCCTGTGTGTGGGTGCGTGCCTGTATCAGTACATTAAAAGTAACAATTAAATAAGTAAATAAAACTTTATGGTGGGGGCGATCCTTTAAAGCATTCCTCTCTAATGGACTGCATCAGTGTGTGGTTCTCTTGCTCAGCACCTTCTATCTTCTGAATTAGGTTTCTATCGTCCTTAACCCACCCTGTCAGTGCTGCCCCAGCGCCATTACAATGAATGACTAGTGGCATGGCAAGCACATGGCACACCGCAGCCCTGAGTGATGCGACAGACTCAGAGGACTCTGCCTCACCCTCCTCTGAACAATGAGGCTGGCGCGGCCTCAGTGATCATACAGACACTCTCTTCTGTCCGTCCCCCAACCGGGCAGAATAATGAAGCGCCTTCGGTGAGAAAACGTACATTATCATCGTTCCTTCACTACCTTGTGTATCGGAATTACTCCTGCAACGTTGGCATGGTGCCAAGGGCCAACAGGAGCTTAGTAATAAATACATTACCATTATGAGTATGAGAAACTCAAATATAACAGGATGGCTAAATAGGACAATGTTTAGACCGTTTTACTGCCATGTAGTGGCCAACTCTAACCCTATAAAGTACAGTCAGTAACCCTGAGATGAGTGGCGTGAACCCCCCCACCACTGATGCAGACGAGCATGGAAAGGTTGAGGAACTTCATATAAATATCAAACAGATATAGCTGCAGAAAAACCTTCATGTTACGAATTACAATTGAATGGAGGATGTTCTGTATGAGGATTAGAACATGCGTGAGTCCAATGTGTCACACCCTGAGAAGAGCGGGGGCTAAAAATATCCATTTGTAAAGTCTCTATTCTAACCCAATAAAATGGATTCATGCTGTGCATGAAATCATACAAACATGCGGAGCTGAGTCTTAGTGCCGTTGTTTGCTGTAGATTTACGTTCATTGAAATGAATGGATTTCTGTGCGTTTATATGGTAAAGTAAAGCAAGATGGCTGTTCAGATAATACTGCAGGCTGTGTGTATCGATGTATTATCGATCGCCTCTAGCCTCCACAACTTTAGCTTTCTACCAAGAGTCTAGATATTCCAGCTATTTATTGATAACAAAGTAAACCGCCTGGTCACATAAAGATTAAACAAAGATATTTCCATTTTACTACTATGATCTCTCAATGCTCAATTTCTGCTGATAGCGTAGTATTTCAGGATTCAGTTTGACTTGCAACAACATACGCAAACAAAGACCCTGTGTGGGTTCTCTGGTCCTAAATCCATTGGGATTCAGATTGTGTTTAACTTACTACAAAGTCATTTCACCCTTTTAACCAACCATGACACGAATACGTGCCTATATGGAAACAAAGTCACAGAGTTGCTTGAGGACACAAATTGATTGCGACAACCAACGGAAAATAACAGTTCACTTATAGCCAACCCATCGATGCATTCCTGCTCAATATTTACAAGACACATCTAAATTTAAGCATCTCTAGAGGGGGTGAGAGCCAGATGTTGCATGCGCACGTAGCACTTTTAAAGCCCCTATTTCCTCTGTTTCTGGTGCAAGACATGACTGCATCATAATAAACGTTATTATTTAGATGGATGGTGTCCAGGGTGTTCTTAAGCTATAAATAAGTGAGGGAAGAACCCACAAACGCCTCTAAGAAATAAGGCAGCGTCTTTTTGGTGTCCGAAACAAATTTAGAGAAATGAACACGGCTCCATTCAAATGATTTCACTGCCCCCTACAAAACTAAAGAATAGAGTTGACTACTTCGAAAACGGCTAGTTCGAACGATTTCATTCACAAATGGCTGAAGGCGATATATACAGGTCCATTAGAAGAAGACACCATGTGATTGATTGTTAATGTGCTTCTGGGACCACAATTAGAATGCAATGTGTGATCGGTTTGGTTGGAAGAGGCAAAAGGAATAGGGGAAAAAACAGATTAGCAAAAGATCCACTTTGCTAAATGCTTTGGCAAAAGATGCGAGAGTTAAAGTCTTAAGATTTGCTGCAGTATCGGAATGCCGGTTCTAATATAAATTCACAAACTCAACTCGCTAGAAGTATTTACTGTCTCCCTCGCTGTCTCCCTCGGGCAATAATCAGTGAGAAGCATCTGCATCCCGAGACGGAACAAACTAAATATAGTTGATTTAAGCGTCGTAATAAATTAATAAATAGAACATACAAAATAAAAAAGCGAATTGCCTTCTCGTTTGCCAAATGAGCTTTGAATTGAACGCATCTGTCAGCGTACGGCGGTTTGTGTGTTTGTTGTCAACGTCCGCTGGCTGCCAAGCAAGCAGCATTGTTGCCCTTTGACCCCGTGCAGTGAGCAGGCCTGTGGAGCCCTGTGTGAGACAGAAGAACCGGGTTCACTTCCACACAGCGAACAGTTCTAGCATGGCCACGGGAGGAAGACCACGTCCCGGACACAGACCGCCTTAGACCGCTCTGTGGTCCTGAGAGGAGTCCACGTCCCGGACACAGACCGCCTTAGACCGCTCTGTGGTCCTGAGAGGAGTCCATGTCCCGGACACAGACCCCTCTGTGGTCCTGAGAGGAGTCCATGTCCCGGACACAGACCGCTCTGTGGTCCTGAGAGGAGTCCATGTCCCGGACACAGACCGCCTTAGACCCCTCTGTGGTCCTGAGAGGAGTCCATGTCCCGGACACAGACCCCTCTGTGGTCCTGAGAGGAGTCCATGTCCCGGACACAGACCCCTCTGTGGTCCTGAGAGGAGTCCATGTCCCGGACACAGACCCCTCTGTGGTCCTGAGAGGAGTCCATGTCCCGGACACAGACCCCTCGGGTCCTGTAAACTCATGAACCCTCATGACCATGTCAGGCCGACAGGACGTCCATCTGTCCTGTTGTGCCCCTTCAAGCGATCCGTAAAGAGGGATGTGCTCTTTGAACTCATGAGTGGATGTGATGTTCCGTCGTAACTCTTCTTTGACCTCAGAGTTGCTTTCATGTGGAGGGCATTTTGGTAAAGAAAAAATACATCGAAAAAAATACGTTTTCTCCCAAGATATCAACCCAAAAACAGTTAGTCTCTGGGTTGACTACCAAACGTTGAGCTCAGTGTTAAACTGAGGGGCTCAAAGGACCTTCTTGGGGTAACTCAAATCCCCTCCGCAAGGAAGATTAAGATCCCTCCCAAGTAAAGATCTGAAATCAGATCCAAGCTAGTAAAAGTAAAAACAAAAAAGTATATTAAAACAATGGGCAGGTATGTTTATGCTTTGGGTTTTCAGTACACAACATGAAAACAACCTGAACTTCTAATTTTTAATATAATACATATTTCTACAAAAAGAATCATTAACATTTTGATTAATATACAAGGTCTGATAGCAGACTAGCTAAATTCAAAAAAATTAAAAGTGTAAAAAAAAGAAATTAAAGTTTTCAAAGCCACCGTAGAAATTCATCTGCTTCATCCACTCGCGCTAATGAGTTTCCATCAGTAGAATGTCCAACAGGAAACAAGGCTGTGTGCCGTCTCTCTCAGAGGTTCTGTCAAAACCTAGATAGACCGACTGGTCCCAGGCATGGACCCGGGGGCAATAGGGGAACAGAGACGGGTCTCAATCGATTTCAACAGGTGTCAATCGATCACTACCATGCAGCGTTCAGATTTGACAAACCATAACAAATGTTATTTCTCAATACATTAAATCTCCCGGCTTGAATAATATCCAATATCCTGCCAGCAAGAAATGTGTGTGCCGGTCCAATAAGCTGAGCTGGCCATCAGATAAGCAACACAACGCATTCTCTGGGGATTGTGATCAGCAATGCGCGCTGATGATATGGTAATGATCTGGGAGGGTAACAATGAGCCGACCTCGGGAGGAGGAGAGAGAGGCAGACAGCTGAGAGAGGCAGACGGCTGAGAGAGGCAGACGGCTGAGAGAGGCAGACGGCTGAGAGAGGCAGACGGCTGAGAGAGGCAGACGGCTGAGAGAGGCAGACAGCTGAGAGAGGCAGACGGCTGAGAGAGGCAGACGGCTGAGAGAGGCAGACGGCTGAGAGAGGCAGACGGCTGAGAGAGGCAGACGGCTGAGAGAGGCAGACGGCTGAGAGAGGCAGACAGCTGAGAGAGGCAGACGGCTGAGAGAGGCAGACGGCTGAGAGAGGCAGACGGCTGAGAGAGGCAGACGGCTGAGAGAGGCAGACGGCTGAGAGAGGCAGACGGCTGAGAGAGGCAGACGGCTGAGAGAGGCAGACGGCTGAGAGAGGCAGACGGCTGAGAGAGGCAGACGGCTAAGAGAGGCAGACGGCTGAGAGAGGCAGACGGCTGAGAGAGGCAGACGGCTGAGAGAGGCAGACGGCTGAGAGAGGCAGACGGCTGAGAGAGGCAGACGGCTGAGAGAGGCAGACGGCTGAGAGAGGCAGACGGCTGAGAGAGGCAGACGGCTGAGAGAGGCAGACGGCTGAGAGAGGCAGACGGCTAAGAGAGGCAGACGGCTGAGAGAGGCAGACGGCTGAGAGAGGCAGACGGCTGAGAGAGGCAGACGGCTGAGAGAGGCAGACGGCTGAGAGAGGCAGACGGCTGAGAGAGGCAGACGGCTGAGAGAGGCAGACGGCTGAGAGAGGCAGGGTTCTGCGGTTACCATGGTTTCTGAGAAGGGTTAATAATACCCCCACAGTTTAGGGGGCATTATTCAGATCACTGGTTCAGTCATCAATAAGGGTCATCCACTTTATATTAAAGTGGATGACTCTAGACTCCATTTGGGAGACTTGAACACAGCCATGTAGCGGGTGGATGAAGCTAACCGCACGCAACCCACTTTGACCCCCAGAGTGGCTGCTGTCTGGGCCCCAACCTCAGCAGCAACCCTGATGACAGTAGAAGGGTCAGAGGGCCACAGAGCCACAGACGCAGAATGCAGATATGCCGTGGTGAATTATTAGTACATTGAAGGCTTTTGAATCACAAACCTGCTTGAGAGTCTAAATATTATCACTCTGCTTATTGTGTTCCTAATTATTTCTCCAAATATTTTGTCCTTTTTCCAAATCCTCATAAAGATTTGGCCCCAGTGAGTCGTTATGACTCCAAACAATTATTCCACATGAATACATTTATTCATGTTTTTATTTATTAATTTGTCCAACTTTGGAACGATGAAAGCATGCAATTAATACCGGAGCCAAGTTACAGAAAGCCCCAGGAAGGACGGCAGGCGCCTGCAGCCGTCCTGTCTTCATCACCTCGGCTACTGGGCTCAGCACTAAATCATTTACTAACCCCAACATCACCCCTAGATCTCCTGTTTCCAGACTTTATTAAATACACTGAAATATATGTGGATAGTTGTTGGTTTTTCTCCTTGAACACGTGATTAATGCGAATGAATGTATTTGTATTCAACCTCCAGCGCGGGGCTCTCTGGGAACCAACGTCCCTTGAAATGAGGGATCCAGAGCGCTGTCACCTGACGCACTCAGGCATCACCCGGGCTCAAAGCCAACGGTACCGCTCTGTTCTAATTAACGCAAATAAACCAGCCTCATCAGCCCGCACAGCTCCCACACAGGAGGAGAGAGAGGGAGAGAGAGGGAGAGTAAAGGAGACGATAACAGAGAGAGAGAGAGAGAGAGAGAGAGAGAGAGAGAGAGAGAGAGAGAGAGCGAGAAGAGAGAGAGAGAGAGAGAGAGAGAGAGAGAGAGAGAGAGAGAGAGAGAGAGAGAGAGAGAGAGAGAGAGAGAGAAGATAGAGAATAACAGAGTGAGTAAAGGAGAGAGAAAGGGAGAGTAAAGAAGACGATAACAGAGAGACAGAGAGAGTAAAGGAGAGAGAGAGGGTGAGAGAGAAAGAAGAGAGAGAGTAAGAGGGAGAGAATAACAGAGAGAGAGAGTAAAGGAGAGAGGGTAGGAGTTAAGAGAGAGAGGGGTAAAAGACACAGAGAGAGAGAATGAAGGAGAGATACATAAGAGAAAGATAGAGGCGGTGGGTGAAGGTGAGTCATTTAACAGATGAGAAAGGGACAGAGGGCAAGAGAGGGAGGGGTAGAGAGAGGTGGCAGTGTGTGGGAGAGAGAGAGAGGGATGGTGGCAGACTGATGAGGGATAGTGAGCGAGAGAGCGAGAGAACGAGAGAGACAGGAGAGAGAGAGGGATGGTGGCAGACTGATGAGGGATAGTGAGCGAGAGAGCGAGAGAGCGAGAGAGACAGGAGAGAGAGACAGGAGAGAGAGAGGGATGGTGGCAGACTGATGAGGGATAGTGAGCGAGAGAGCGAGAGAACGAGAGAGACAGGAGAGAGAGAGGGATGGTGGCAGACTGATGAGGGATAGTGAGCGAGAGAGCGAGAGAACGAGAGAGACAGGAGAGAGAGAACGCGAGACCAGCAGTGAAGAAGAAAAGAAATGCAAATGGTCTTATCTGAGGAGTCAAATTAATTATTCAGACCTATTATTCACCTGGACCTCGCCGACTGAGTTGCAGAAAGGGCACTGCCGCATTTATGTCAATCAATGGAGCCAAAACAAAGAGTCATACCTCTTCAGGAACAATCACAGGGTTATGACATCATATCTGTCTGCATGTCTCACTCGGGCAAACCCCTACTTCTGAAACGCAACCAGTGGTTTGGGATTGTGGTTCTTCCCAGAGCACGCCAGTGGGCCATGTGATCACACACAGAAGTCTCCTAGTTTATAAACATGGAAGGAAAGCAGAAGCAAGCCGACTAATACCCACTGAGAGGCTTACTCAAACTTATTGCTGCTCTTAAAATAAGACAGACTGGACAGGGCTGCATGATCCATATTCATTCCCCACACACACAAACACACACACACACACACACACACACACACACACACACACACACACACACACACACACACACACACACACACACACACACATACACACACACATACACACACACACACGCACACACACACACACACACACACACAGGCATGCGCCGACACACACATTCACACTCGCATGCACATATCTCTCGCTCTATATATATCCATTTCTCGTGTTATTAGAGCAGCAGAGCTTAAAGTCATCTGTATAGTTTTACGCGTGCATTAGTAGAAGTATGGCGGTTACCTTGAATGCACACACAGGCACTCGATTTAGGCGCAGGATTTATGTTCAGGCAGCAGAGCACTGTTGTGTTACACTCCACGAGCTGTTCCTCAGGCTCCCGTTCACACAGGCCAGCGTCATGAAGCAAACACAACACAAACTGAGACCCAGGACCTTCTAGTGGATTACCTCCATGTTCCACAAGCACGGCCCCAGCTCAGAACATGCAAGTCATCCTCATCCATCTCTTTGTCGTGTTTCTATATATAAATGTACAAGAGACAGCAGAAGTACTCGATATAGTCTCTCTGTGGTCCGATCTCATGGTTATCCGCGATTCTCAGGATGATGGAAATATCTCTCTCCTCGGTGAAGAACGATGTCAAGAGAGCTATCTGCTTGGCTTTTATTTTGGGATGTATTTACAAATGTCTGCGGTGGGTTTATTTTCATTGGTGAGTCTGTTCCCTCTGTGTCTCTTAAACGTCCTCTCGTCTCCGACAGCGTTCTCAGACCTCCGATAGGAAGGCGTTAAGCGGAAAACAGGAGGAGAGCCAGGCTGTCTGGGTCAGAGGTCGTCCATGTGGCGTTCTGGACGGGCACGAGGAAACTATCCAAAGTGGCTTGTGTATGGATGTATATAGACGTAAATCCAACTGTGTTTTAACCATGGCCATCACTGTATTGAAGATTAAACAGTTTGTATTGAAGGTGCATGAAGGCTTATGAGGGAACGTTTCGATACTTTCAGGGACTGAAGGTTCCTAAAGAAGATGGAAGGGGTGGAGGAGAAGATGGAAGGGGTGGAGGAGAAGATGGAAGGGGTGGAGGAGAAGATGGAAGGAGTGGAGGAGAAGATGGAAGGAGTGGAGGAGAAGATGCCAAAAAAAAAGACACAATCAGTGAATATTTCCATGAAGGGGATAACTGTAAATAAACCTTTAGTCGCTGCGTTTTGCCATTTTCCAGATTGTTAACCAGTGGAAAACTTAAAAGGCAAACACAGCATCCCTTCTTTGAGTTGCTAAATACATCAGCTAGTGTTGAAATTGTATATTTGTTTAAATGACTTGATGTTTGTTTAAACTAACGAGTACCACTAACAAAACCGCCCCCCCTATTACATATCTTAAAACCTCGTCAGACGTGTCGGCTGGAGACCGTGGAGTGTTTTGCATGCATTTATTTCTGGAATGTTCTACACACGCAATGAGAGTTCTTTGCATGCCTGGCAGAATTGAAGGTAATATGCAAATCCGGTATGGGGCCCAGTTTGTGATTGGCCGGACTGGAGCCGACCTGGTCCAACGGCGGAGCCAGGCTGTGGGAGCCTGCCTATCACTGCCAGAGATAACGTGTGGACCTAGATATATGCTGCTACTGTCGTTTCCACAGGTGTAATGCCGTGCCGGAAAAATAATGCTCTTTCCAGCATCTGTGTTTGAGAGATAATCCAAAACATAAAACTGAATGACAGCATACGATAAACGTCCTTCTATTCATTGTGGTCACAGTCTGTTTGTCTGTGTGTTTTTGTGTGTGTGAGTGTGTTTGTATGTGCGCGTGTGTGTTTGTTTATATGTGTGTGTTAGTGTGCATTTGTGTTTGTGTGTGTGTGTGTGTGTATGCATGTGTGTGCTTGTGCGTGTGCATGTGTGCATGTGCGTGTGTGTGTGAATGCATGTGTATATATGCGTGTGTATATGTGTTTGTGCATGTGTGTGCTTGTACGTTTTTATGTGTTTGCGCGCTTGCATGCGTGTGTGTGTGTGTGTGTTTGTGTGGGTTTGTGTGTGTGTGTGTGTGTGTGTGTGTGTGTGTGTGTGTGTGTGTGTGTGTGTGTGTGTGTGTGTGTGTGTGTGTATCCCCTATCATGCCGGTATTTTCTGTGCACATCACCTCCTCGGACTGCGGTGCCTGAAGCATTTAATCAAAACCCAATTGTTTATCCACAACAACAAGAGATTTTCCCACAGAATCCCAAATGAGTCACAAGTCATGATAAATCCAAGATGAACCCCAAATATAGAGTGAATTAGGACAAATCTCAGTAAGATCAGATTGAACCTGCATCTTCATTATCAAATCTTCAGGAAAGACCACCACTTCCGGCGGCTTTGCCTTAATAACACGCTAAGAACACACAACCCATAAACACAAAGCCCTACCTTAAGGAGGAGATTCGTGGGCGGAATGCATTTCTCTTCCAACCAATATAACTTCTCTAGAGAGTTGAGGTACTGTAAAATCCTTAATCAACTGAAATATAACAGAACGGGGACATGACAAAATCATTCCATGATCAACCACTAAGCAATGGCCAACAAACATGACTATTTGCATCATAACTCACAACACTCAAATGCTTCTATGCTTCTAACATCAAGCCGGTCATTGCGATTGAGATGACATTGTGATGAACCAACCCTATGGTCAGACTCACGCACACAGGCAGGCCCGCACACACGCACACACGCACACACGTACATACGCACACACGCACCCACACTTTCGAGTCCGCCACCCTTTGATTGATTATGGATTCTACCCAACACTCGGACCAGATGATTCTCGCTCCCTACCCCTTGTATGATGCGTGTTCACAGAAGTGCTGTTGCTCATGCCTTTTCATGCCTAGTGTGGATAATCCATTCATGCTGCATGTATTCTGCCTCAGTGACACCATGTACATAGTGGCGTGGAGCTCCTGGCGGGGATATAAGGGGCTGAATACGATTTCCTTGCTGCTGTCGATACATAACTGGCTGGGACCCACTGGGACACACTGCACGCCGTCTGACAGATAATGGGATGGCCCTGTGGAGAGCCCTGGGATGTTTGTTCCTACTGGGAGGACATGCCTGATGAATCAGACGGAAGAGATGCAAAGGTCCTGGAAAAAGACATCCTGCTGCCTTCAAGCGTTCCCTAATGTCACCAAGTCTGACATCAGAGACGAGCTCTGAGAAAAACAGCGCGCGGCCTTTCCCATTGCCATGCTTATGCACCATATTTGCTGGAGATAAGTCATACATTAATGGATGGTGTCCTGTGGATCAAAACAAATAAATCGAGGAGAAGAATGCAAGATGCTGTGTTTGTATCTAGGGGGGGTTGGGGAGGGGGGAAATCTTGGGACCATCTGGAACGCCATAGGAGCCCAGATGTCCCTCGTCCTCATGACGGGGCTGTCTCTCGCTCTCTCTTTCATGTGACAAGGGGACACAGTAATCACGTAAGAGGGTGTTTACACTCCGGGCCGCTCAGCCTCGGCCCCTCTCTCCTCCTGCCCGGTCCGCTCCATGCCAGCCGGCCGCGGTTCACCTCGTGCTCTACGGAGCCAGGAGGCTGAAGTGTTTATGGACCGATTTACAAAAGGAACTTCCTGAGAGAGCAGCAGACGTTGACGCAGTGGAGCTCACCTTTGGCTCCTCCCCGACGCGGCTGGCTTCCGTTCAGACGAGCGGTACCGTCCCACCGTCTGCGGAGCGGGGGAGAGGAACTGGGCACGGGCGTCTTTTTGGCTTTCACTTCTTTTGAGACGCTGCCAATGCCTAATGCACCTGGAGAAGAACTCAGTCCATCTGATTGTTAGGACAAAAGCTCCCGATCTGCAATGTTGACTGGGAGAACAGAGGTTTAACATGGATTTAACATCATTCAATTTCATTAGAGGTTATTCCGGGCAACAGCAAAGAACTTTACAGAACAATATCGCGCAAGGTCATCAATTGAATATCAAAGATTCACTCCCTTGAATATCTCGCATTTGGTGGCATTAGTGTATTGCAACGCTTTTACCTTTGACCACATCGCCGCAAAAGTAAAATGTATAATAGATAATAAATAATAATAAATAAAAACTATAGATAACACTATAAGTATTCGAAATTAATACCTTTTTGTTACCTATACTTTCAGCTAGTACAATCACTAAACAGCTTCATTTTCAAGCAGCTAAATAACCACCTGTTTGTGAATACTGCAGATAGCGTGTTTTCCGTCGTACTATTCGCTGTGCAACACAGCAGGGAGACCGGTCGACGTTGCAGAGTGAAGAATAGCAACACATATTTTCTCCAACGTTTGCGTTTTGGAGCCAGAAAGTTTTCCCTTTCGTTTTCAGCCTTTTATCTCAAATGTGATTCACACCACCTCCTCCTCACCAAACGTCTCCGGGGCCCTTATAAAACCATGATTATGATTTTAACTCAAAAGCTGTCACCCAAAGTAATTCAATTTCCTCCTTAAGGGGTGGCCCTGTTCCAAATGCATTGTAACAATGACGTCATCGTTAAAAATATAAGCAGAGGTACTTCATGTTGAGGATATACAGTACACCGCCAACCACAGCCACAATTTATGTCCCAGTGTCCACTGTCCAAGAGAGCCATTCCCCTGATGGACTGCGCCAGAGGTTTTGCACCAGCACCCTATTTCTACATACATATTCATATCTATAATATAATGGACTAAAAGTTGCTCTTGAATGATTCCTGAAACCAGGGAACACTTGTTCACCGAACGCAGAGCAGTGGAGGTTATGACGATGTCTCCCGTCTCTTCCCATCTGTGTCATCTCTGGTCTGTCTAGTCAACGTATTCCCTATCACAGACATGACCCATGCACACGCATGTGCACGATACACTCACGCGCGCAGGCACGCACACACCCATAACACACAAACACAAGCACACGCACACACAGAAATAATCTGCACAGACACAGCAATGATTGACAGCTACTTTCTAATCTGTGAACCGTTCAGATAATATAAAAGCAGTCTGATTTTGGACATGTTTTTTCCGACATGTGCATCGGCCATTTGAGAGAGAAAGAAAGAGGAAACGAACCAACTAACGAACCATCACACAAAGAACGAACAAACAAAAAATAAGAAACAAAAAAACAAATGAGGAAAAAATTAACAAAGAGTAAGTAAGAGAGAAAGAAAGCGGAGAAGGGAACCATTCCAGAAGAGATCAATCTGCTGGTTCCGTCTTGGGGGAGAAGACTTCCCCTCCTGTCCACGAGACCACGGAGGCACGAGGCAATCATCTAATGCCTGCAGTGGACTCCGCCGCAAAGCGTCCACTCAGCAGCTGAGTGTGTGAGGGCTGGGCGTCGCCGGGCGGCCAGACGTGATGGGCCCGAGTGATGGAGGCTCCCCGGGCAAGACCCCAACCACCCTCCATCAAGACCCCCACACAAAGCCCCCTGCCCCGGCCCGACCCCCGGCCTGGCAGCCCGCCCCCCCCCCTGTGCCCCATCGATCCCCCCGTGATGGGCCTTAGATTCCCTTTGGAGGACAGACACAAAAGGTGTTGGGAGATTGAAGTGCAGCCTCGCGTTCATCACTGCCTCCGAGTCCCCTCATTGGAGGATAAACGCTGCTTTGGAAAGTGCTGTCTTTGCGTTTTTACATCCGGTTTTTTCATCCGCTGTCTTTGCCAGACGCTTTTTTTTCCAGCAGGTGATGAAATTGTGTGTGGCAATAAATGCTCCCGCAGGCCGTTTCTATGAAATACCTATATCTTTTTTTATGAATGGGCTCTTACTCTTCACTTATGTGTTGGCCAGAGAGAGAGAGAGAGAGAGAGAGAGAGAGAGAGAGAGAGAGAGAGAGAGAGAGAGAGAGAGAGAGAGAGAGAGAGAGAGAGAGAGAGAGAGAGAGAGAGAGAGAAAGAAAGAAAGTAAGAGAGCGAGGAAGAGAGAGAGTGTGATAAAGAGCAAGAGCTACAGTGAGAGCGAGAAGATTCCGAGACGCAGTAAAGGAAATGAAAAATGAAGAGGACCTTTGAGAGCTGAGGGCTAAGATCGCCGTCTGGCTCTTTGTGGAGCCGATCCGTTTTAGCGACAGACAAAACAATCGCCGGCCTCTGCCGCTTGTCGGCCCGCGGGGCGACGTGGGGTACGTCGTCCACACTGAGGTGATCCATGGCGGGCGGCCAATCACAGCAAAGCTCAGGGTCATTAGGGACCACCGAGACAGAGCGCACAGAACCTCAGTCTGATCAAACAGATAGATACCAGGAACGAGGGACCGTGGGTCTAGTTTTATGAGTGTAACTACCGTGTTTAAATCCAGTGATCGTAAGGTTGAACCGAGCATTATGATAAGGCTGAGTCGACCCGCTAATGTATGGCCTACAGTCTTTGTTTACTTTGGTGTATTAAAGATGATAGAATGGGCGTGTGCGTTTAAATTTAATCATTGAGCACACTCCTCCAGTGACATCAAGCTGAGGGGGAATCATGGAGAGTTGGATGGATTTACATTTACATTTAGGGCGTTCAGCAGACGCTTTTATCCAAAGCGACTTACATTTGTAAAAAGAAAGAGAAACAACAATATATCGCTGTCGGTAGGCCTACAGTAAGGATGTGGAAGTGTCAAGCACTAACAATCGCTAGGTTAACCCATTCCCTGTAAAAAGTAAAGATAGCTAGGATAGATGCTACACAATGATAAGTAATATTTTTAAATGCATGGACATGCAACATAAAATAAGTGTGTAAGAGGGATGCAGGGGGATAAGGGGGAGGGGGGATATTAAACTAAGATAAAACTAGAATTGCAATGAGGGAAGAATCAAATGAAATGAATATGACTTGGTCGCTGAGTGGATGATGAAATGGTGAAATGGAAACGAGTCCTCCACAGAAGATTCACCCTCACAGGGCCTGGAGTCCAGCCAGCTCCCTCTGGCTAGAACCCCAGGAACGAAAAATGACTTTTTTGTCCTCTTATGTGGAAAATACTTCTTTAAATCAGGTGTCATTCAAACCCTAACGACTTATCCACCAGGGGAGAAACACGAAACCGTTATTGAAAAATACACATAATCACTATTTCCCCAGCTTTCTTCTTGAAAAAACTAAATCCAGAGACGTTCCATCATAGGATTTCAACAGCGCGCCCTTGGTTACTCCTAAAGTCGCCGGCAAAACAACATCACATAAATCCACACTGTGCGCAACATCCAATAGGAAGAATAATGACGGTTAATAGCTCACGTTGCGGTGTCTGCACAGATGTTAAACTGTGGAATTTGTAACTGCTCGTTGCATCATATTTGCTGTCGTTGTTTCCATGTGCCATTAGCCAGCCGTAAGGTAGCTGCACCAACAGACACAGGAACGGTGCATCTGTATGTCAGGGAATGGCAACAATGTCCACATCCCCCCCCCCAACCTGACGTTAAAGGTCCCATGACATCCCACCAGGTGTGGTGTGATTAGCCGTTACAAGCCGTTTTGGAAATCTGTCCCTTATGACATCACAGGTGGGCGTGTCCACCTAGATGTGTGACGGATAGATGAGCAACGTTTGCTACAGTCCACTGGGTAGGCTGCTAGACAGATTCATCCAGCACACACCTAGGTGGACACGCCCACCTGTGATGTCATAAGGGACAGATTTCCAAAACGGCTTGTAACGGCTAATCAGCCCACACCTGGTGGCATGTCATGGGACCTTTAAAGTACCCCTCCTGCACTCTTGGTTCAGGGTCATTGGAGCGGTTCAGTAAGACGGGGGCGCAGTCTCCTGAAGGGTAGTGAGCGCATTGAGGCTGATTTAACGGATAGACAGCCATATATTATCCTTTCGCTTTCTTCTGACAAATGTACTTATTGCAAGTTGCTTTGGATAAAGGCGTCTACTAAATGCCCTAAATGTAAATGCACAGTAAATGTAAGCCATGACAGCTACAGAATATATCTATGTTATACATGTCTCACTCTGTCCCCCAGTGAGGGAAGGGGAAGACTTAACGAGGAGGCATCACCAGCCGATGGAGTTCATTTCTTGCGTTCTCTTGTGCAGGTTAAAGCATTCCATGCGCACGTTAGCATTGACCTCCTCAGACCTCCCTATATGGATATATGCTGCGCTTCCGCACATATTTGAAGTTTCTTTCTGTTGTTTAACATGCCCTTATACCTCGGAGAACGAGAGCCTGGGTGACAAACGGCTGTTTATTGTGAAAGCTTTGTTAGACATCAAGCCATATGAGATAGAAGGATAATAGAAGATAGATAAAAGAAAGATGACGGATAGATAGATAAATAGGCGGATAGATGGATAGATGAATAGATGAATAGATAAACAGATAGATTCGGTCTTGATCTTCGGATCAGTGTGTTCCTTTCACCATAAATGGTACTCAGGAGGAAATCTGAGTCCTGAGTAAATATATATTTTCTGGATTTATTTGTGTTTTTAAGTACCATAAATGGTTACGGATACACCGGTTCAGACTGGTTCAGTCCCAGCAGCACAGACAGGTTGATGGGCCTCGGGCCACTGTTAGAGGGGCCAGCAGGCAGGTCCAACGGTACGATGGCGGCCGTCACCAGATGCCTGGTAGCGGCCTGCAGACACCTCCACAGCAGCTGGACCTGCCGTCAGCCCGCCTTTGAATGCGTGTACATGTACATTCATGTACATGTACATTCTCCTCTCCGGTGTCCAGCCTCTTACGACTTCAGACTAACACGTAAGTGCGACACCTGTGTGGCTACGTTTCTGGAGCATTGGTGATCTTGGGAATGTTGTGAGTTTGTTGGTAAGAAGGTGTACGTTTAACGTGGTCGTGGGTGCCACGCCGCAGGTTAAATAGCGGTACAGGTGCTAGGTGTTAAAAACAGTTCTAACCTCTGTTAAAATAGCTCGCAGAGCGTTCCACAGGATGCTGTGCTTCAGGAGGGGAACACGGAGGAATGTATGGACTGAGGGTCTCACTGCGACACCAGCATCCAAATAAAAGGAACCTCCTAGGCCTACTAGTCGTTTAGAGTAAAGAAAAACAGCCCACATTAGAGACACCCAATACGAAGAACCAGTGATTTAATGAGATGCAAATAGCCGGACGAGAAATAGTTCAAATAGCTGTGCTTGATGAAAAGCCTTCTGAACTCAGCGTACGGCTCCCCCCCCCCCCCCTCTGAACACATCCCTCCTCCTGAAAGTACACATTCTCCAACGGCTGAGGGTCAAATCTGTTTAGACGAGTGGATGGTAAATACACCGAGTATGGAAATGGAGATCGAGTGTGCTTCGGGAAACCTTCGCTCAGAGCGGATGATTTACCAACGCTCTAAGCATGACCTGAGCGGGACGGTTGAGCCGGTTGAGAGCGGGCGCCGGGGGTTATGTGATTGGTATTCAGCGGGGCTGCTCTGCAGAGAGAGAGCACGGAAGGTCCAGGGAGCGCTTGGCACAGTGAGCTGGCTTGGTTTGTGCTTTATGGAAGCCCAAAGTGAAATAAGAAATATAGCACTTAACTAGGCCTATTGTTTTTATTTATTTTATATATATATATATATATATATATATATATATATATATATATATATATATATATATATATATATATATATATATATATATATATATATATATATAAGGTATAATATTTACTCGTAAATTATGCTTATAGGCCTACTTATAATTATAGTTTATATTAAAGGGTGGAGAAGGGAGAAAAAGCACTTAGCGTACATTTTTCTTTATTTGTGTGTTAATTATTGTTTGACATTTATTTAGGGCTTGTGGCACGATAACAATACACTATTTCTTGGCTGTGTGTGTGTGTGTGTGTATATATATATATGCTATATATATTTATATTGTGATCATGGCCGTTGTGTTTGCATTGTCGTTGCTAAGAAAAAAAAAAACTTTCCTCAGCTATAAACTGTAAGATATAGCTGAGGGAAACGTGAATGAAGCCCAATGGCCTTCCTGCCATTGGCTTGGAGGCACTCCTGAGGAGCCTTTCCCACGTTACGTACAGCCGAGCCATGGGGACGCTCCTCTCACGCAACTCCTGCACAAGTTTGCAAGACGCAAGGAATGCCTGCGCGTAAAGGCAGCCGAGGAACCTCAAGTTATGCGCTTTACTGTGGATACGTTCCCAAATCAACGTAGGACATTACACAACATTAGTCGTGTATTTGTGTCTATTTTCTCGGAATAAATATATATATTTTTGTTAAGTCGGTTGAATCGTGAAGTAGACTTTGTGCGAGAGGAGGTCAACTTTTCCCCACCGTAGTGTGAAGTCTTAGCTTGGAAGAGAGTGGTGGTGACGGAGGGGAGACTGCCTGAGCTGCAGAGTCGTGCAGGCGCGCTCTTTCCTTGGTTTGGGGATTGTGCGCACTGAGAGACTGAGCGTAACCGGTGGACCACTTGTGTGAGGAGGACACTTGTCCGACATGCACGCTGCTGCCGGGTGCCATGTGCAGACGCACCATGTCGGGCAGTTCGGAGTATTCAACCCGCAAGTGATCTGACGCCTGATATGGAGGACCGCTCCGTTCAAAATGAATCAGAGCTTCGACAATGTCACACGCGTGTGGGATCATGGTTCTTCCAAAATCGACTCCGGAGCAATCACGTCTTCTCTGGCTTCGGTCAACTTTACCAGCAACTCCACTGGCAACCAGACGGAGCCCAGCGAGGTGGACCTCACCAGAGCCATCCCGCTTGCCCTGGTGCTGGGCGCTTTCATCGTGTTCGCCATCGTGGGCAACATTCTGGTCATCCTGGCGGTGGTGTGCAACAGGCACCTGCGCACCCCAACCAACTACTTCATCATCAACCTGGCGATCGCCGACCTGCTCCTCGGCACCATGGTGCTGCCCGTGTCGGCCACGCTGGAGATCCTGGACTACTGGGTGTTCGGCCGGATCTTCTGTGACATCTGGGCTGCGCTCGACGTGCTGTGCTGCACCGCGTCCATCATGAGCCTGTGCGTAATCTCCATCGACCGCTTCATCGGAGTGAGCCACCCGCTGCAGTACCCGGGCATAGTGACCGAGAAGCGGGCTCTGCTGGCCATGCTCGGCGTGTGGGTGCTGTCCATCGTCATCTCCATCGGTCCCCTGCTCGGGTGGAAGCAGCCCCCGTCGCCGGACGATACGGTGTGCCCAATCACGGAGGAGCCGTTTTACGCACTCTTCTCCTCGCTGGGCTCCTTCTACATCCCGCTGGTGGTGATCCTGGCCATGTACTGCCGGGTGTACATCGTCGCCAAGCGGACCACAAAGAACCTGGAGGCGGGCGTTTTGCGGGAGAGGATGAACTCGGGAGAGTTGACGCTCCGGATCCACAAGGGCTCTCAGGTGCAGGAGGACCAGAGCTGCTCCGGGGCCGGGAAGGGCCGCGCGAATCAGGCGCGAAGTTCCCTGACTCTGAAACTTCTTAAATTCTCCCGGGAGAAGAAAGCCGCCAAGACCTTGGGGATTGTGGTGGGCATGTTTACGCTCTGCTGGCTTCCCTTCTTCCTGGCGCTGCCCATAGGTAGGTGCACACCAGGCTGGGCTATAAGAGCCAAAATAACAACAAGAACAACAACACATCTCCGTGTATCAAACCTTTCTGTCGCTCGCACTTCTGAAGGGATTTGATGTTGCTTCTGGAGCTTTGCAATACATTTGGTTCTAACCCCGGTAAACATAAATAAGATATCTACAGAGGAATGTTGGTTATGGCTCACTCGTTCTAATCAGCTGCACTAGGGGTGGCCTATCAGCAGGCCTTCCCAGGGGCGTTTGTTCAGCAAAGTGCTGAAGAAAAAGCAATTACCCCGAACAGTTTTGATTATGAGGTGAGCCTCAGTTCATTTTCAGATTCTGTGGTCTGCCGATATATTCATGTAGGCCTACTGCTTTTATATTATTGTAGTCTCATCGCCCGTGAATAATAATTCGTTTTGTTTGTGGCTTGCTTGCCCTCCGTTAATGTCTTCATTCATCCTGACTCTCGTTAATTCTGGTTCTCTCTTCTGAGGTGGAACACGACCGCGTTTCAAAACACTGAGGACGGCGTCACTACAAGAGAGGTCCGTTTGTAGAGGTTTAGTTCAGGGTCCTCCAACCCCTCCCCCCTCCTCCCCGAGGAGAGCGTTAGTGAGTAAACAGATGTCCCGGTCCGATAGCGCCATGGACCGGGGCGGTATGGGGGGTTACTGGGGGTCCCCACTAGAGGCCCCCCTCCCCAACCTTGAGGCCACAGGGCCCGTACGGGCGACCCGGGATGCGTCCGGGTGGCTCTGATGTTCCTTAGGGAACGTCAGAGGAAATGGAAAGTCCTCGGCTGCGGTGGAATGCGGAGCGTAACGGAGGCGTTGGGATGGCGGCTCGGAGAGGGGAAAGGGAGTTCAGGAAAATATGCAGAGTATTTTACTGTAGTGACCTGTAGCGTCCTTATTAACTCAGAGTAGTCCCTAGGGTGTGTGTGTGTGTGTGTGTGTGTGTGTGTGTGTGTGTGTGTGTGTGTGTGTGTGTGTGTGTGTGTGTGTGTGTGTGTGTGTGTGTGTGTGTGTGTGTGTGTGTACGTGTGGTCGAATATGTGTGCATGAGTGCACGTGTGTGTTTAAGTGGGTGAATGTGTGTGTTTCTACACATTTGTCATAGTATACGTGTGTGTAAGTGTACGTGTGCATGAGTGTATCTGTGCATGAGTGTATGTGTGCATGAATGTATGTGTGAATGAATGTGTCTGTGTGTATGTGTGTGTGTGTCTGTGTGTGTGTGTGTGTGTACATGTGGTTGTGTATGTATGCATATGTGTGCTTGTGTGTATGTACGTGTGGTCGAGTATACTTGTGCATGTACTCGTGTGTGTTTGTGTACGTGTTTGTGTATGCGTGTGTACGTGTGTGTGAGTGAGCGTGCACATGCATTAGTGTGCATTAGTGTGTGTTGGGGCCTGCTTGCCAATTTGTAACTCAGAACTCTGGCGTGTGCGTTTACAGCCACACACTTGTGCAGGAGGGAGGGATACAAATCCTATCGAAGCGTGCTAGCAATTCCGGCGGGCTCTAATCCGACTCTTATCGCGTGTTTACGCCACGCAGCGCGCAGACACGTAGCAGCAGGGGGGGAGGCCGCGGGGGCACGTAGCGGTCCCCATTACAGCCGTGACAGATCACCCTGATGTCACACAGCAGGGGCGCGTCGGAGCGCTTCATCAGAACCCCGGCCTGCGGGACACTCCCGGGTACCCTTCCACCCTTATCTTCAGCGGGCTGATCATGATGTGGACGCCCGTCAGCTGGGAGTGATTAAGGAATGGTCTGTTTATGAGATGCATCCACCGTCCTGCTGGAATAGCCCCTGCCGGTCTGCTACTGGTAACGATGATTGAACAATAGCGCCCTGACATATGGCTGCCATTTTCACAACGAAACACACCCCTACACTTTTGGCTCGGTAAACTGGCTCTCGTGGATGCGTGGAATGCCATACGTACAACACTGTGCACGGCGATGGGAAGCGAGTGCATCTGGTGGCGAACCGCTACCAACCAGTAATTTCCCAGAGAGAGAGAGAGAGAGAGAGAGAGAGAGAGAGAGAGAGAGAGAGAGAGAGAGAGATTGTCTTTATGTTAAATCATATCGAGAGATGTTCTGCCCTGACTCATTACTAGCCGTCTTTATCTTCTGCATCTCCGCTAATGTCGTGAGCAATATCTGTCGGCGCAAGAGTCTGCCTGAAAAAATGTAGCAATTAACTTTTTGTTTCTGCTGATTGATTAATTGTGGCGACTGCGACTCTGGTCCGCCCCATCAAGGCTCCTCCATTGTCCCGGCGGAGCGAACCTGGAGACAGCAGGGCCAATCAGTCAATTATTTCATTACATCATCTACTATTATCTGATCAGTGAGGGTTGGGGTGGCGGGCGGGAGTGTGTGCGAAAAAATGAAAACGTATTTTTTTCGTTTTTTACCAATAACTGCGAGAAATTTTCATCACATTATGCAAACACAAAGCATTTGTGTTACGCAACATCCATCCAACTAAAATACAACAACGGATACGGCGTTCTCTCTGTCTTCCCTCATGGCACTTAGTATTCCATGTTCGATCCCACATCTAGTCCATTTGCATGCTTCATAATCAACCGATATATTTCCCTCACCAGGTGTTTATGCGCGGACACAGTCTAGCTCTCTGGGGAAACGCCTAAGACCCCAGGCTCTCAGGTCCTCATTGATGCTCAGGTCCCTCTGTGGATTCTACTCAGGCACAATCCTTATTCCCCCGGGGTCCTTGGACTTATTCCTCTGAACATCTATTTCTTTGATAAATGAAGGCCCTGTGCTACAGTAACGTCTCTGGAGTGCTTCTCGTTAATCGACCGGACCGCAGACTGACAGACGTGACAGACGTGACAGAGAAACCAACATTTGGTTTGAACGCGTAATGCAGATGTGTCTCCTGCTTATGTGCGGGGGTTATTTAGCTGATAACGCTGCGGCCCTGTGTGTGTCTGCACGTGTGTGTGTGTGTGTGTGTCTGTGTGCACATGCATCTGTGCACGTGTTACTGTGTCTGTGTGCGAGTGTGCACATGCACCTGTGCACGTGTTACTCTGTTTGTGCATTCCGTGTTTGCATGTGCATGTGTGTGCGTATGTGCATGTGTGCGTGTGTGCATGTGTGCGTGTGTGCATGTGTGCGTGTGTGCATGTGTGTGCGTGTGTGCATGTGTGTGCGTGTGTGCACGTGTGCGTGTGTGCGTGCCTCCGTGCCGGAGAGGCTGGCCCCTGAGCTCCAGGGGTAATTGAAACGGTGTTTGAGGTTCAGGAATAATAAGACAGCAAAGTGTCAGAGAGATAACGGCCTAACGAGAAGGCTGAGCGGTGGCCAGGGGCCAGGGGGGCCAGGGGCCAGGGGCCGGGCCCTCATCAGTATCCAGAACACTGGCGCTCAAAATAACTCAATGGCCAAGCGATTTGAGACGGCAATTATACCTCTGTCTGGTCGCATCATGAACGCTGAACCGCGTACCTGGGGTGATGCAACAAGCTGTGTGTGTGTGCGTGCGTGCACCGGTGTGTGTCTGTGGTTGTGTGTGCGTTCATGTGTACATGCATGCATGTGTGTGTCCATTTAAGTTGCTTTTCTAAAGTGTCTATATGTATGTATGTATGTGTGTGTGTATGTATGTATGGGTGTGTGTATGTATGTATGTATGTATGTATGTATGTATGTATGTATGTATGTATGTATGTATGTTTGCATGTATGTATGTATGTATGTATGTATGTATGTATGTTTGCATGTATGTATGTATGAATGTATGTATGTATGCATGTACAGTGTGTATGTGTGTGAGTATGCGTGTGTGTCCATTTCAGTTTCTGTGCTTAAGTGTGTGTGAGTTTGTGTGTGCGTGGGTAGGTGCATGTGTATCCGTTTAACTTCCTGTGCTTAAGTGTGTCTGTGTGTGTGTGTGTCCGTACATTATGAGGTCATGCGTACGTAAGTGTGGACAGAAGTACAAATAACAGGAAGCCGAGCGGACATCTTCCCGCGGAGCCCAGAGGCTCCTATTGTCCCGTCGCCAAGCCCCTGCATCCTCACAGGTTCAACCTGTACTCGTACACATAAACACACTTACGGCCGTGCATTCAGACCACATCCTCTCACTCAACACAAAGCCTCTGTTTATGTAGATCCCCGGACCGCAGTTTGTTTAACAGAGCCACCGTGACCAGCAGTAGCCATCGTCTGGGTGTGTGTGTGTGTGTGTGTGTGTGTGTGTGTGTGTGTGTGTTTGTTTCTGTATGTGTTTGTTTCTGTATGTGTGTGTGTGTGTGTGTCTTTCTGCATGTATGTGTGTGTGTGTTTCAGTATGTTTGTGTGTTTCTGTATGTGTGTGTGTGTGTGTGTGTGTCTGTGTGTATGTGTGTGTGTGTGTGTCTTTCTGCATGTATGTGTGTGTGTTTCTGTATGTGCGTGTGCGTGTGTGTGTGTGTGTGTGTGTGTGTGTGTGTGTGTGTGTGTGTGTGTGTGTGTGTGTGTGCGTGTGTGCGTGCATGGCTTCTGCCAGTTCGCAGGCGGGTCTCATGTCATTCTGATGGTCCCTCAGAGACCCTGCTGTAGTAATCGTAGTTTCCTCGTACATTTCCTTCATATACAGTCCAGCTCCCTGTGGAGTCCGGACCTTAACCCTGAAGCGTGTTAGAGGGGAGTATGAACGGGACCTGCGTATTCCTGCTGCACCTGCCCACGGCCTCACAAGGCCGACTGCAGACGGCTAATCTAATCTCTGATGGCCGAGGAGCTCAGGAGCTTTTCTCTTCCTCGGCTTCATGTCTCAATATGTTCAGAGTTCACCTGGACTCTGACTTCTCTGACTTACGTCCTGGAACTTAAAAATAGAACTTGGCATTGTGTAGCATCTTATCCTAGCTATCTTGTTGTATACGGGGAAGGGGTTCACCTAGCAACTGTAAATCTTTAGCACTTGTTTTGTTATTAATATCTTTCCTGTACCGACAGAGATATATTGTTCCTCTTTCTTCTGACAAATGTCCTTGTTGTAAGTCGCTTTGGATAAAAGCGTCTGCTAAATGCCCTAAATGTAAATGTGTATTTCTTCAACCAATCCAGAGCTGGAATCAGTGGATCTGTGAGGCTATGACCAGAGACCAATCCAGCACCAGTTGTCCGTGAAAGAGTTTAAGGTTTTAAATCAACACTGTGTAGACGGGCCGCTGTAGAAACACGCACTGATACCCCGTTCTGAAAGCTTCGTCCACTCGTGCGGAAGTGTCTCTTCGGAAGAATACCTCTGGAACCAAAACAGGAAACAAGGAGTTCTCCTGCCCCTTTCATATGTTGGTCTGGGCTCAGAGCAGTCTCTCCCGTCAGGAGCTATGCTCTAATACTGTCAGATTACATCTTCACCTGGCGCTCCATGTTCAAACATCACGTCCTTCACAGCCCCCCGAGCCTGTTCCTGTGCTACTGTTACACACTTGAGACGTGATCCAATACAACAACACACGTGAATGTCACTCTGTACGGATAACCTGTAGAGTGGGATCAAGGTCACACAGAACCAGCCACCCTCCAATACCAACAGCATCCATCGGGTTGTTTCCATTGCCCCCCTGACTCGGCTGTACAGAGATGTTATTTAGGAGTATTCTGTCCTCTTCTTTGATTGACCTTGGCGTAATTCTTCTGGTGGATAATCACGTGCTGTTGAGTAGGTAGCATAAGAAGGAAGAATGTTGACAATGTACTGCTTCAATGAGAGCATGTGTGTGTGTATGTGCACGTATCTGTGTGTGTGTATGCGTGAATGTGTTTTTCACCAGTTTATGTTTTTCACCGTGTGCCTGCGTGCGTGTGCAGCTGTATGTTTATGTGTGCGTGTGTGTGCCTTCTGATTGGTGCTGCTGTGAGATAAGGATGGGGAATGCTCTCCGTATGTGTCTTGGCCTTCTGTACTTTAGATAAATTGAATTCTTCAAACTGGTCGGTATTTTCACATGCTATTTTCACTGCCACTTTGATACAATTACATAACCGCAGGATTAAGTTATGCCTATGATTGGTATGGAAATGAAAGCCTGGCCATTTAATAAATCTCTTCAATTTCACTTGACTGCTCTATTAACAGGCCATTAGTTTTAAACTGTAGTCTGAATGAATTGCGGGTAAAATACTCTCTAAAACCTCTAAAAAAATGGAAATTTTAAATGAAGATAATTAGGCAGAGTGTTCAACGATGTGCTCGAAGCAGGGTAGCTGACACACACACACACACACACACACACACACACACACACACACACACACACACTTTCTTCTACATGTTACGTGAATCAGACCTGTCTCTGGCCGGCCCCCAACATGCCCACACACTCCTCTGCCATCTTCTTCCTGCTCCCAGTGGGTGTCTGGCTGTTCCTCCTCAGACTACAGATAGCTCGTGGGTGGCAGAACCACATGTTGCGCCTGTCGAAATCCTCCGGGCCAAAACTTCATCGGTTAGAAAGGAAAATGAGTAATCTGTGTAATTTTTGTGAAAGCCCAAAATACACCTCTTTGATTGGACATTGTCAATCTACCCTGTGACTTAAATCAGGGTCGGCTCACTCACACACACACACACACACACACACACACACACACACACACACACACACACACACACACACACACACACACACACACACAGTTCCCATTTGCAGTCTTTCCCCATTGCCACTGATTATTTATGTATTAGTTTCCCTGTGAATATAGAGGCTGGCCCCCGGTATAAAGAGAGTGGCAGCAGGGAGGGATAGGGTGTTTACTGTTTACCTCCGTGACGGAGTCCAGTCACACTCATTACCCCCAACGGAAATGTGGCAGGAAATTGGTTGTAATCATAATGCTTTGATTTAGAAAGAAACCGAAATGGTCCGATCCATCCACAGAGCCAATCCAACTGCAATGTGCTCTTCTCTTCTCTCATCCGTTCTCCCTTCTGAAACCCTCTCTCCCTTTCCATTTCTCGGTTACAAACATCTGTGAGGAAGTCTAAATATCTATAATCATAATACATTGTGCATGTGTTCAAAGAAATAAGACTTTATCAGAGGTAAACACACCATCGAGCTGCCACACCTCTTTATTCCTGTAGTTTAGCTTAGCTTAGGGCACATTCAAAGTCTGCCCCCCCCCCATATCAGATAAAATCCCCAACTAAAGTGCAGCGGTCCGACTAAGGAATGATGGGTCATTCCGTGGTGCCCTGTGTGTGTTGTTATAAACAGTCTGCAAGTCTCTGCCATGACACACCTACTGGGAGGTCAAGGGAAAACAATACTTCATAATTGCACGTTGCACGTGCACCCTCTCTCTCAGCTTGTGCAACGCTGCCACCTGCTGAGCAAACATGTGAACCGCAGCCAGCTGAACAACCCTCGGCCAGATCAGAGGATTCTGTATCATGTCTGTTGAGCTCACAGTACCCGGCTGAACAGTCCCTCTGATTGGACGAGGCGCCGGCTTCCTCGATGCCCTCATTATTCAAGAACGTTGGCTAACGTAAATACCAGCTGATTGACCGCAACATCTCTCTCTCTCTCTCTCTCTCTCTCTCTCTCTCTCTCTCTCTCTCTCTCTCTCTCTCTCTCTCTCTCTCTCTCTCTCTCTCTCTCTCTCTCTCTCTCTCTCTCTCTCTCTCTCTCTCTCTCTCTCTCTCAGGGTCCTTCAACACAGACCTGCGCCCCCCTGAGGCCCTCTTCAAGGTCATCTTCTGGCTGGGCTACTTCAACAGCTGCCTCAACCCCATCATCTACCCCTGCTACAGCCGCGAGTTCAAGATGGCCTTCATCCGCATCCTGCGCTGCCAGTGCCACCGCCGCAAGCAGCCCGGCTGGCGCGCCTACAACTACCGCTCCTCCAACTTCAGCTCCTCCGCCAACTCCCGCAAGGGCTCCGCGGAGCACACCTCGGGAGGGCTGAACGGCAGCCAGCGCACCCTGCCGTCCTCCGCCAGCCCCAGCCCCAGCTACATGACCACGCCGCTGCCGCCCTGCGCCCGGCGGGAGGGCCACTACGTCTGGGGCGGAGGAGGAGGAGGAGGAGGAGGAGGAGGAGGAGGAGGAGGAGGAGCGAGCCCGGCCACGCGCGGTAACCTGCCCGGGAGCCCAACCGCCGCATGCCAGGGCCGGTCGTTCCGAGCGGGGGCGGGAGACGGGGGCCAGGCCACGGAGACCTCCTGCGGGGTGTTCTCCTTCTCCTTCGGCCCCGACGGAGGCGAGAGGACCCGGGAGGACTCGGGCTGAGGGGGGGTGGGGTGGGGTCCAGGGAGGTGGGGGACAGAGGGATTATCCACTACAGACGGTTAAACTGAAGCTGCTGTGTTCCGCGGTGTGAGTCGGCCTGGTTTACTGTATGTTCTGCCACTGTACAGAGAAGAGGAAGCCAGGCTCCCCCTGAGTGTGGCCCTTAGGCCGGTTCAGTTCAGAGACAGACCGCCACGCCCCGGGGGGTTTACGGTTCACGGCGGCGTCGGACGGCGTTGGAGAGTCAAGAGAGAGTCCAGTGCATGCATAGTGTTGAACAGAAGACTTCAGAAGGAAACTTATTTAACTTGGCGTCATAATGCATCCGGCACATCATTTTAAGTCGTGTTGGTGATTGGATCCATGTCTGTCTTTTGAATCTGTGGAGACACAGTTGTACACATGGGTGGATTTACTGTAACAGGTGTTTGAGTTTCTCTTCCTTGATATCTTCATGGTATGTTGTGGAAATAAAGTATAACCCGGTTTATCCCTGCTCTCCCTGTACGCCTGAGGTTAGTGTGTTTTGAATGTGGGCGTCTTGTCACATGGGGAAGATAGTAACACACGCAGTACGAGAAGTCAAACTCTGCCTCCTAGCAGGAAACCTTTCAGAGCATTAAGGACCAGCTCTACATACATGTTTCCATTGGGATGAGGAACCTAAAGGTTCTGCCAGAATATGGAAAGATGAATATAACATCTTATATGTTAGTACAGTCTTATGGTGAAGGATACTAGTGTCTAGCTAGCTCCAACCACACGGTAAACTCAATCAATCTAATGACCTGTCAGTTACTCCTAAACACATCGATCTAATTACCGTCAGTAACGCCAAGATAACCCAGTGATGAATCAACTACGGCTGTGGTTATAATCTCCCTCTCTCACACACACACGGACACACACACACACACACACACACACACACACACACACACACACACACACACACACACACACACACACACACAGAGTCAGATGATCTCTCACCAGGCTGAACCAGTGGCTTTCAAACACCCTGGACCTCACGGGGACTCCCTGCAGGAGGGCTGGAGTAAGGAGGTAGACGAGGATGAAGCTCATCACAGAGGGCCTCTTGCTTCGACGTCTCCTCATTATATCGGTGAGTGTGATTCCATGAAGGCTTTCTGGCCTCTACAGCTCAATTACAGTCCGCTGTAGTTGAAGATCTTCAGCTAAAGGGCAGTAGCAGTAGTGTGGATCAAACCATCGTAACCTTCCCCCCTGGATTCAGTAAAACATCCGTTACCAATATTACTCCAAATGACTTTCTCAGATTCGGCCGAACAGCGATTAGCACATGCTCGCCTGCCACTACTGTAAACCACGGCAGTATAGCACTGTAGTCTTTCAGAATCAATGTACGCCCTTCAGTAGGAGTTTAAGAACTAATACAACGAATCGACTGACAAGCACCTTACAATAAGACCAAAGGAGCGATAGTAACGACGGTTTGATGACCCAGATCTTCTCCTTTTAAGGAGTTTCCCTTCAGGTTGTATCGTGCTACAGAACATCTGAATATATATGGATCTGTGAAATTGGGAAAGGCTTCTTGTTCATAGATTGAAGGACAGAGAGCTCTGTGTGCCCTCGTGCTGAGAACATGGACGACCGGGCCCGGCAGGCGTTGGTAAGGGAGTGGGAGCGCTCTTCCGTCGAGCTAAATAAAGCCGTGAGACACAGACTGTTCCTTCCCTTTGTTCGAGCCGTTCAGAGGGAGGGAACAGAAAGTGACTGAGCGTTGGAATTCTATTAACAAATATATTTTTGACCCAGCACATCTCCGCAACACGCATCAAACAAGAACGAGGCAGCTCTGCTTTGAAAAGGGGTGGATGGCAGAGAATCAAATCCTAATCCATTAGCGTTTTTCCCAAAGGTAATATAAACCATGTTCACGATTATAAAAAGAACACCATAATAACATTTATTACATTATTATTATTATCTCCCTCTCCTTTACATCTTCATTCACACAGACAACAATGTGCTTATCTAAAGGGGAATGATGATGAAGGTATCAACAACCACCACTTCCTCCTATGGACTGAACCATGTTCAGAGAGAAATCTAACTTCACTTCTGACTTCTAAATGAAGTCAGGGCATGCTCTGTGATAATGGCTTTGGTTTAGAGCAGCTCTACGCGAACTACATGCAGCAACCTGCAAGGGCTTACTCCCTGTATTCCCCGGCTATTTACTGTATTTATCTCTAGCTCACACCTCATTCTGTATCCATCTTCTACGGGCATGACTTGTACTTACTCACTACTTATTTCACAACATGTACAAATTCTGCAACTGTTTTGCACTTCTGATTAGATGCTTAACAGCATTCTGTTGCCTCTGTACTACTTAACATAATCGTCAACATCCTCGTCTGTCATAACTTCGCAGGGGAAAAAAAGCCCCCAGGTATTTCAGCTCTGCGGGTGACGGTTGGATTTGACTGAACCAACGTTACATCACTTCTTTGGGAAGTGAAATTGGTTTTGAATGTTTGCACAAGTCAATGTTTTCAATGAGCGCCTGACATCTGGCCTGTGGGGGCTGGGACTCAGAAGGGGGAAGGATGTTTTCGGGAGTGACTCAGCGAGCGCATAAAGACAAGGAGTGCATCCGGGAGAGAGACACGCCCTGGTTCAAGATTTCCTCATTTCTCAGCGTCCTTCTAAGCTCCACTCTCCCGCCGGCTCCTCACCAACAGCATGGCCTTCACAGGGAAATACATTCTGGAGAACCAGGAGAACTACGAGCAGTTCCTGGAAGCCATTGGTACCTTCATTTAAGCTTTAATTTGTGTGTGTGTGTGTGTGTGTGTGTGTGTGTGTGTGTGTGTGTGTGTGTGTGTGTGTGTGTGTGTGTGTGTGTGTGTGTGTGTGTGTGTGTGTGTGTGTGTGTGTGTGTGTGTGTGCTGTAGATCTCTCTAAAGCCCCTGGTACCCCCCTCTGCTCTCACACAGGCCTCCTCAGTGCTAAGACGGACCACAAGGTAGTGACAGAGGTGGTCCAGGATGGCGACCACTTCACCTGGACCCAGTCGATCCCCAACTGGACCTGGTCCAACGAGTTCACCATCGGACAGGAGTGTGAACTACAGACAATGACGGGGGCCAAATTCACGGTGGGTGCACTGCGCGCCAGCACGCACGCGCACACACACACACACACACACACACACACACACACACACACACACACACACACACACACACACACACACACACACACACACACACACACACACACACACACACACACACACACACACACACACACACACGTCCCAACGTGCATTGCAGTAACTGTATGTCATTAATGGTAGAACACAAATGGACTTCTGTTCAGCTCAATAATCATGTGATAATTCCCCTCAAATAAGAGGGGAGGGATTCCAAAAAATCAAAGAGACACACACACACACACACACATACACACACACACACACACACACACGTGCAGAGCCTAACACAACAACTCTTCTCTATGTGTTCCTCTTTCCAGGCTAATGTGACCATGGAGGGTGGGAAGATCAAAATACAATTCCCCCAGTACTTGTTTACAGCAGAGATCGTTGAAGACAAGCTTGAAATGGTAAGAATACGGATCATATTGCTGTTCCTTCGTGCCACATGATTCCTTGTATGTAAACAATCCTTCACATAACCGTTTCATTAACACTCGTTAACCCAAAGGTTCAAACTAAGAACAGCGATAGTCCTGAACGTTGTCAGTCGATGATTTAAGCGTTCTAAACGTATTATTCCTGTGTGTATCTGAACCACTCGTAGAACTGCACCACTCCTGGAGACACGGGCCTGGTGTTCAAACGAGTCAACACCAGGACATGAGGCTCCCCAGATCAGTCTCGGTCCTGTACCGCCACAACGGGTCTGCCAGACGTTGGCCGTGCAAAAGAAACCATGGCTGACATCACGTTTTCCCTCACATCACAGAAGAAGACCGCCCTCGGTCTGGCTGGGAACCACAGAGTGTTATTTGCTCGCTAGGTTAGTTAACTTTATAGAGATGGCAAAACCACACATTTATAATTATTCTGTTAATTCCTTGAACAAAATGCTTTGGACACTATTGCACGTCGCCGTGCGTTAAAAGGTAATTGAGGTGTAAAATGGATTTGGGATATGTTTTGTATGATAACGAGTTGAAACGTTCGTTTTGGAGCACAAAAAACGCATATAGACGCTTTCTTCAGTTGGCTGTTTTTAGACGATTCTATCAAAACGCTATAACCTTGGAACGATGGGGGCACTGGTTATGGTAAAAACTAAATCGCTATATTAAACCTCTTAAAAGGACTTGTTTTTAAGACTTGATAAGTAGATTGGCAAGTTTGCGTGTTGCTGACGGATGTCACAATCTCTGTGTTCGTCAGTCTACCTATCGAGACTTAAAAACAAAATGGCGTAGACGGGTGATCTACTGATGGTATTGTGTGTATAAAATATCCTTTTTAATAAACAATATGTACAGTTACAAAGTTCTCAATGCCTCGTTTTATATGTTAAGACCCTTATACTACCAAAGAAGTGTCTGGCTACTTTTAGCCTTTTAAGTGGTTAAAAATAGCGATTTAGATTTGACCATAACCAGTGCCCCCATCGTTCCAAGGTTATAGCGTTTTGATAGAATCAGCTAAAAACAGCCAACTGAAGAAAGGGTCTATATGCGTTTTTTGTGCTCCAAAACGAACATTTCAACTCGTTATCATACAAAACATATCCCAAATCCATTTTACACCGGAATTACCCTTTAACAAGTACTTTCCAGATTCACACCAGCTAATGGTACCCATTTTATGCAATCTATACGATACAACCTTATTTGTCAGTTTGGACAGAAATTATTTTTTGCATAAACCTTTAACCTTGAATAAACCTTGCCGGTTATGTTTATGTTTAAGTGGAAGTTAAATGTAATGTATGGGTATGAGTACATTGTCACGTAGTTCATCTTGAGGAAAATGTAACCCAAAGGTCAATGATTCATGTGATACTCATCCCTGCCATGTACTCTGAATAAAGGTCTTTGTTTACATCCTTCAAGGGTCATCACCAGCTTTTCAACAGTTGACAACGTGCAGTCGAATGTCTTAACCTTTAGAAGGAACCAACAAACACATTAACACAACTGCTTAAATCCATCAGTCAGCGTGAAGACTACTTTAGTATCTCATGCATACTTAAACATACAGTAAGTTGTTAAAATCTAAGTATTCTACAACTTTGAAACCTTACCTCTAACAATTTTGTTGAGTACTTTAAAGAGTTTGTATGTTAGGCCGCATCAGCAAATTCATTAATAAGTATATTCAAGAGAATGCATAGAATTTCTCACTATGAATAGACTCATTATGTTCCTTCAATATTAAATAAATACAATCCTACTTTCACATATGTGCAGCATAGGGAAACGAGGAGAATGCATGTAGGCCTAAATCAAGAACAGACTAATGGAAGATATAAATGGAAGATATATAATTATGAAGGAAGATGTTGATGTTCCCCTTAATGCCATCCTGTGCCTCAGCTTTCAGGTGAGTGGGCTGCAGAGTAATGGCCAAATTACATGTTCAGCATGCTCTAATGGGGATTCAAACTCTCAACCTAAGGATCACCATTACAAGACATTATCCCATTGAGCCACTGACAAACCTGAAATCTAGCCTCATTCACTCTGTGAAAATGTCTAATGATAATCACACAGCATCAAAAAAACTCCTAGCACACATTTCTCACACACTCAATTAAGGGCTTTACCTGAAAAGTCTTATTTCACAGACCACCAGCGGAAAACCATGGCCTGTGGAAAAATGAACAATTGAGATAACTGCAAATAAGATTTGATTGCATTTCTTCAGCATCACGTCAATGTTTCCGGTCAGATCACAAGATGTATAGACGTTTACCTTATGGAGAATAAAACCAATCCCATTATTGGAGAGCTCTCGGCCTGTAGAGTTACACATGCGCGGGACGTCAGTGGACCCTGAACTAAGATACTGACCAATGAACCATGAGGAGTAATCACATTTTAAGCATTATATCTGAGCAATACAAAGACCTACCATAAAATGGTTGCCGGCTCTGGACATATATCTTCAGATGTGACGATAGTTTTGTCAGGCGTCACAATATATTGCGTCACATATGACACGCCATGGCTGTGGTCAGTCATTGCATCTAGGTCAAGGGTCTCAAACTCGCGGCCTGCGGGCCAATTGAGGCCCGCGGGCCAATTGAGGCCCGCGGGATGATATATTGTGGCCCCCTACTTGACATCAAAGTTAAGTGTTAGTGTTGTCAAACGCACATTTTTGCTGAGTCACTTGCCACGCTTTTTTATCACTTGTGATAGGGTGACCAGATGTCCCAGTTTTGCCGGGACAGTCCCGATTTTGAGTTGCGTGTCCTGAGTCCCGACAAAAGCCAAAGGACGCTAAAATGTCCCGGTTTCGGCCAACCACTATGAAATGTCCCCTGTTGCCAGCGATTACATAGCCAACGTGATCTAATTATAGACCGATCATTAACTTAGATTGGGTCAGTTGTGCTACTTTTTTTTGTGGAATACATGATGTGGCCCAGCCTGACCCAGACTCTACCTTCAGGGGCCTCCAGGTTAGCTGAGTTTGAGACCCCTGGTCTAGGTGGAAGACAAGATGGCGTCCATTCTCGCTCAATTGTAGTTCTTTGAGTTTGACCTTGTGTAAGGGATAGAAAGTGATTTTATACAGCCTCTGTTTGAAACACGTGTAAGTTAATATTGAGGTTATTATTTTAGGGAGTTCAAAATTTAAACAATTATGTTCGAGAATGAATGGAAAATGTGCAGAACATGACTTAAGTGTATTTATTCATAAGACTATTACTGTTTTTCAATACTTGATTTTGACAAAGAAGCATACAATCAAACAAAGCTATTGGACAGCAATGAAAACAGAACTAGAATTAAATACAGAAAACATTTAAGAACATAGAATTAATTATATTCCCCCGACAGTATAAAGTGTGGGCTTGATTTTGTATCATAACCTGCATAAGTCTGCATTCCTTGAAAATGTGAGAGGCAAGCTGAGCTAAGAAATCATACATAGGGGAAGCATCGATAATGTTACAATCTATATATGTTATGTTACGTGTATTGCGATAAAGGTCTGCATATGTTTACATATTCCATAATTTTAACAGTTTAACTTATTGGTTAGCTCAAACTTGTAGTGTTCCCTTTATGTGTTCAACTTGTGAGGTGACATTAATAGTGATACTCAATGGCCCAGATTGATGTGCTAAAGTGTGCTAAGTAACTCCTTGACACAAATGTTTATTTTCACCTGGGAACGCCATAATCAGTCTTTCTCAGAACATTCAATATAACACATGCGTCACTTTCCCTTTGGCCACCGGGGGGCGCTGTTTCTCTTAAAGGCAGAATTTGGTCAGCACCAGTGGCAGCACAGAGCTCAGAAGAAACACTCGGACCGTTTGACTACCAGAGTTCAGCAGTACGGTAGTTTGAGCTCCCGTTTTCATAGTAGTTGGAGCAACCGTTGTCATAGTAGTTGGAGCTCCCGTTGTCATGGTAGTTGGAGCCCCTGTTGTCATGGTAGTTGGAGCTCCCGTTGTCATGGTAGTTGGAGCTCCCGTTGTCATGGTAGTTGGAGCTCCCGTTGTCATGGTAGTTGGAGCTCCCGTTGTCATGGTAGTTGGAGCTCCCGTTGTCATGGTAGTTGCAGCATCCGTTGTCATGGTAGTTTGAGCTCCCGTTGTCATAGTAGTTTGAGCTCCTGTTGTCATAGTAGTTGGAGCAACCGTTGTCATAGTAGTTGGAGCTCCCGTTGTCATGGTAGTTGGAGCTCCCGTTGTCATGGTAGTTGGAGCACTTGTTGTCATTGTAGCTTGAGCTCTCGTAGTCATGATAGTAGGAGAACCCGTTGTCATGGTAGTAGGAGCTGTTGTCATAGTAGTTTGAGCTCCCGTTGTCATGGTTGTTGGAGCTCCCGTTGTCATGGTAGTTGGAGCTCCCGTTGTCATGGTAGTTGGAGCTGTTGTTGTCATGGTAGTTGGAGCTCCCATTGTCATGGTAGTTGGAGCTCCCGTTGTCATGGTAGTTGGAGCTCCCGTTGTCATGGTAGTTGGAACTCCCGTTGCCATGGTAGTAGGAGCTCCTGTTGTTGTAAGGGCCACAGTGGTGTTCGTGTCTATTTCCTGCAAATCCAAATAGAAAATGGAAAGTTGGTAACTTATTCAAAGGAGCCAAAGTTATCATAGAAATGAAAAGTGATCATTTTCTAAATATAGCAAATAAAGTATACATTTACAAAGACCATTTGTAAAAACAAATACCCGCTCCCCTTTTATCCCCTTTAGTTTTCCGATTTTTAATTTGACATGATTCTAACTTGAAATGTGTTCCTATTTCATTAATTAAGGATTAGAAATGACATATGGTAAATCCATAATATTCAAGTCAATATTAAGTGCATATTAAAAAGATCTTCTTTATTCCACCGTTGGACTAGTGAATGGCATTGAAGAACCAGACTTGGTATCATTGGTAACAACACAAATAAATAACCTTTATTTCCTCATCTGGTTTTACCATCTGCATGCCATCTCATCTCATCACCCACAATGCAACAATAAAAGCTTTAATTTGGGTGTGACTTAACTTTGTTCTTCTCTTTACAATATCATATACATATGAAATCAGAAAAGTATTCCTGAATTGTGAATACGTGAACACAGCCACTGGACTATTGGACAAGTTATTCTAAATATCCCAGAGTTTTAGCAGAAACCGAACCAAGAAAAACACTGCTTACCTCGCTTGATTCCATCAACGCAACCATTCCTAGAATTAGAGCCACAGTCCTCATCATTTTGGGAATGAGGGGAAGGTAGAAATTGGCAGCTGCTACTAAAACCACAGTTTGACCTCTCAGATGGTAGAAGCTCTCAGACTCAGCAAATGTAGAATATGGTATTTATACGAAATAACGCAGTGGGTGTCAACTTATGATGGGCTTGGTCCAGTAAGTTGTTTACGTGTGTGTGTGTGTGTGTGTGTGTGTGTGTACAGATTGTATTACATGACTACACAGTTAATGTATTGAGCGCTAGATGAAGACTGTGTAAGCTCATTGGCTTATAGCTGGCGATCCCAACCTTCTTTGGAAAAACAAACACTGTACATTACCCTTCAGTGCATCTGCTTTCCACTGCGATGTTAGAGAAGCTGTGAGGAACAAAAGGTGCACTAAACCAAAACGGGGCGCTTTAGGGGCACAAATACAACCACACCTTGTCTTTTCATCTTTTCGAGGAACACGTGGTTCAGCGATTAACCCAGGGGGGTGAGGCTCAAAGGACTGGCCATCTGGGACGCCATCGCTGCTGCCGGCACAGAGAGTGCGTGCTCGCACGTCCCCAGCATCGGACTATACTAATATTTGCTGTCATGAATGGGCCTATGCTGGGTAGTTTCCATCAGGTAACGCTAGCTAGCCTGGTACGGAGAGGAGCTCAGGACTGTTGAGGTTAAGCTTCAGGTAATGCACAGTTGTCCAAGGGCTGATGTCTGATGATGACATTCTGAGATGCGTTTTGCATCCGGCTGCTGTCAGAGGAGGGGCACGAGAGGAATAGTTGAGCGACACAAACACAAATTATGTTTTTGAAGACCCGGGTACCACTACTGTGGCATTGGGTACCGTCGTTGTAGACCCGTGTACCACCACTATAGACCAGGGTACCATCACAGTAAACCTGGGTACCACTGCTGTAGACCCGGGAACCACTATACTGTAGACCAGGGTACGGTCGCTGTAGACCCGGTTACCACTACTGTAGACCAGGGTACGGTCGCTGTAGACCCGGGAACCACTATACTGTAGACCAGGGTACGGTCGCTGTAGACCCGGGAACCACTATACTGTAGACCAGGGTACGGTCGCTGTAGACCCGGTTACCACTACTGTAGACCAGGGTACGGTCGCTGTAGACCCGGGAACCACTATACTGTAGACCAGGGTACGGTCGCTGTAGACCCGGTTACCACTACTGTAGACCAGGGTACGGTCGCTGTAGACCCGGTTACCACTACTGTAGACCAGGGTACCATCACAGTAAACCTGGGTACCACTGCTGTAGACCCGGGAACCACTATACTGTAGACCAGGGTACCGTTGCTGTAGACCAGAGTACCGTCACTGTAGACCCGGTTACCACTACTGTAGACCAGGGTACGGTCGCTGTAGACCCGGTTACCACTACTGTAGACCAGGGTACGGTCGCTGTAGACCCGGTTACCACTACTGTAGACCAGGGTACGGTCGCTGTAGACCCGGTTACCACTACTGTAGACCAGGGTACGGTCGCTGTAGACCCGGTTACCACTACTGTAGACCAGGGTACGGTCGCTGTAGACCAGGGTACCGTCGCTGTGGACCCGGTTACCACTACTGTAGACCAGGGTACCGTTGCTGTAGACCAGAGTACCGTCACTGTAGACCCGGTTACCACTACTGTAGACCAGGGTACGGTCGCTGTGGACCCGGTTACCACTACTGTAGACCAGGGTACGGTCGCTGTAGACCCGGTTACCACTACTGTAGACCAGGGTACGGTCGCTGTAGACCAGGGTACCGTCACTGTGGACCAGGGTACGGTCGCTGTAGACCAGGGTACCGTCACTGTGGACCAGGGTACGGTCGCTGTATGTATACACCTCTGCTGCCCTTTTTTGTACATTTTAGTAATACAAGTTTTAAATCGTTTGTTATCATGGACCTTGTTTTTTTGTTTAGAAATATAAATGCTGAATGCGCAGGAGACACTGCTTTGGATTATTTGTAGGCGATCAACAGCCCGACGGTTATAGAGGCGAGCAGTTGAGTCCTTGGTGGTTATATGTCGCGGGCATGGGCCCGGTGGTGCATTTAGGAGTGCACTGTGCAGGCGACTGGCTCAGCGGTGAAGACGGGAGGGTTCAATGTTTGTCTCGCTGATGTAACACCCTGAAAAAGGGAGAAGATAATAATCACTCTCGACACGGTGCTCTCTCTGTCGTTGCATCGACAAGAATGCATTACTATTTCCAAGGTATTTACATAGGTACAATGTTCTACAAAATAAAAGTATCAAAGGCAGAAAATATACAATTTCTTCACATTCAAATATTAACTCACAGTCTGGTTGTCTTCTTTACTTTAAAATGTTCTTACTTATTAAGCAAACTCAAACAAATTAATATGAGCGCAAGTAGTGATTGACGGGGTCCAAGCTAAATGAAAAGTCTAGAACACTGTATGAAAATATATATGGAGATATGTGAATATGACATATTCATGAAGGAAAGATGTTCCCCTTCATGCCATACTGTGCCTCGGCTTTCAGGTGAGTGGGCTGCAGAGCTATGGCCGAATGTCAAGTTCAGCTTGATCATAATGCTCTGATCGGGATTCTAACTCTCAACGTAAGGTTCACCATCACAAGGCATTATCGCATTGAGTTACTGAAAAACTTGAAATGTAGCCTCATTCACATGGTGAAAATGTCTATGTGAATTAAGGGCTATCTTAAAAAGCATATACCTGAAAACTCATTTTCTGGGGAAATTAAACATTTGCAGTCAAGAACACTGACGGAAGAAATAGAAATAGGAAAAATGGTTAAGGAGAATTTCCCCTTAATGCCATACTATGTCTTGGCAGTCAGATTCTTGGAAACTCATGAGCCGGAATGTTGATTGTCTGTAGCAATGGCGGAATGTCATGTTCAGCTTGTTCATAATTCTCTAATCGGGATTCGAACTCTAAACCTAAGAAGAACAAGGCATAATCGCGTTCAGCCACTGACATTCCTGAACGACATGAAGCCTCATTCAGATGGTGAAAATGACCATTGATAAGCACAAAACATCAAGAAAACTCCAAGCACACATTTCTCAAGAGAATTAAGGGCTTTCTTAAAAGAGTACAGATCTGTGTTAATGGTATCCACCTATAGTCGTAGATACAATGACAAAATTCAAGTGTTTTTCGACTTACGGTAGGCCTATAGGATGCAATATGACTTTTACAAAATTTTGGAGGAAAATGAACGGTATAGAAACAATAGGGGACAAAGCAGCTTCGCTGCTCGGACACCTAAATATCAGGCCAGAGCATTGAGGTGGGAGGGACGGCGGGCCGGTAACTCACCTGAGATGGTGGGACTGCAGGCCGGTAAATCACCTGAGATGGGCGGGGCTGCAGGCTTGTAACGCACCTGTCAAATGAAGATCAGCTTGTATGTAGTTTTGCGGTATTTGATTAAGAAGGTTTTTCCGAATCAAAAGAAGGATTATACGAAATACTTATCTTTAACGTTAGCCTATACGCTATCAAAATCAAATATGCTAAAGGTGAACAAATACGGACGAGCGGCATGCGTGGTGGCTTTGATGTCGTTGAAAACTTTATTGATCAACTTGAACATCGGATATGACAAAATAATTAAAAACGATCTGATATAACGATATCTCATTGTAATCTTGATGTGGCGTGGTCCGATGTCGATGAAAAACAAAAAAAATATCTACTCCAATTGGGACAAATATAACTTTTAACATCGTTGCCAGACTTTTTCATCCCACAACGGAAAGCCTGGAACGGGATCCTGCATGGACCTATAAAAGAAGGATCCTCCACATGAGCATGAGAGGGGGCGGGACTTTCAGCTACACTATTGGGTTTTTAGATTGGAGCCGAGAGGGAGGGACTTTTGATAGATGGACTTCCGTTTCCGACAGAGAGCCGTCTTTGATGATAACAAGATATATGACAAATTCTGTATGTTACAGAAGTAGAACATGGCACAACTCACAGCAATTATTCTTGTCATGTTCCTATCTTTTCCGCTTCGAGGACTGTTCACTGAAGTACACAGCTCTTTGAAGTAAGAGACGGAAACCTTTTGGTAGGTCGAGATGAAGAGCGAATGGGCCGAAAATACAAATAAATAGCATGAATCAAAGTTATGTCGTTTCTTCAATTTATTTTATCTCATTATTAATGTATCACAATTTGTTCCGTGTGTTCGTTCGCGATAGTTCACCCGCTCATAAAATGCTGTTTCTGTTTGGGAAAATCATTAATTTCCCAAATAAAATTTCAAATAGCCTATATTCAAATTTTTCCCCATTACTATGTCTTTACGCAGACATAGGCAAACAAAACAGTGGTCAGTGGTGTCTATATATTCCATTGCATATAAACCCCATGTATGGTATTATCATGAAGAGCTGGGGATTCTCTGTGTTGGACTCTTGTTTTGTAAAGCTGTGTACTGTCATCCTTTCACCACAAAACGGCGCCATTGCAAAAACTTCATAGCTCACCGGGGTCGATGAGGCTAAACATGATCAGCCTGGAGATGGAAGCTTTTCATTCGTCGACCCTGGATAAAAGTAGGAGCCGAAGTTTCCATCGTGGAATACATCGGCAAGGAAAATAAGATTTGTTTTAGCTCAGAATATTGACTGTTGTTAACCACAGTGGTTCGTCTTCCATGCACCACTGCTGCGGCCAGCTCTCACCTGGGTGGGATGGACTGGTTACAGCAGCAAGGGATTCATCGTTTGGAATGGGATAGCCTACTTATGTTCTGATTTACAATGTGAATGTGAACGACAGTAATGCTATATCGGAAGATACGCGCATCTATTATCAGATCGGCCTGGTGGTCAGAGAGGGGTTCCAAGTACGTTTTAAACACACGTGTGCTGAGGCGGCGACCACAGAAGAGGACCACCCCCCCTTATTAAAGACCAATTAAAAGGAAGCCCGCACCCCTTGCTATTTTGCATCGTAAACAAAGGCTGGAAGTAAAAGATCCATTATCAAACTGACGGTCCCACACCCATCTCTCTCAAACCCCCAACCCCCTATTAACACATGGACCATGCAACCCATGGTGGCACAACAAATCTCTTGGCTTAGTGGTTCAACAGGTTTAGAAACTAGCTAGCTACTTAGTGACTAATGATCTATAATGTTGTTGCAAGCTTTTCACCACAGCCACAGAGTATTTAACAAGGGAGTGCTGATTTTCGCAGTCCTTTCACTTTGGATTACTAACCAAAGCCAAATGATGACATTTATAATATTAATCCCTCACCCCGTGGATTGAATCATTTATGGTGAAATGGCATTAGACTACTCTTTTTAGGGTGCTCAATAGGTTCACTTAGTTTCACTTCTGTGAAGGTAGATGTAGATTTGCATTTTGTTTGCTTTTAGTCATCAGGATTAAATCGTATGGCATTAAAATGCCATGCTGAGCAAATGAGTAGGCCTGTCTAATCTGTCCTCTGATTAGCTCATTTAAAGCATGTATTTCACATACCCTTGTTCATCATAACAACTGGTAAGATGATGTAACGGCCTAAATGACAAGTAAATTTAGAGAGGTCAAAGTCAAGTAAGGATTATGTAGGCCAGTGTGTTCACCATAACAACTGGTAAGATGTAACGACCTAAATGACAAGTATAATGAGAGAGGTCAAAGTCAAGTAAGGATTATGTAGGCCAGTGTAGCCTGGATTTTCGATGTTTTTCGTTAGTTTTAGATTTTATTTCCCAGGAAGGCACTGGTCGGGTTGGGGACAGGCGTCGCGGTGTGTTAAAGCTCTCAACCTCTTAATGGAATGGTCTGACCCAGACCATTGCATTAAGAGTTGGGGTTATGGGGGTGGCACAACACATCTCGTAAGACATGACATTGGAACATTATTTCATTGCTTTGCACGTTCTGTTCAATCTTTTTTATTTTTTTATTTTCCATGCCACAATCGATAAAAAAAAACGTTTCCTTTATCATGTGTCACATTAAACCAAACTAACATATGGTAACAAAATATTATAAAAATACAAAGTTTGTGCCGTCCAGACCTCTCATGAGAGACGTCTTGTGTTTTAGTGGAGTGGTGTCTTGATCGGAATAGAAAGGAAAAACAAAAATCAGTGTGTACCTGATCGCTCAATGAAAAGGGCTGCAATATGCAACATATGTGGTGCGTTCAGAGCCGCTGGCCGTGATCAATCGACGCCAGGTCAAGTCAGTTATCAAAATAAATTATAAAAGATCTACCAGTGGTGAACAATTCACAGTGATGGTTGTGACAATGCTATACAACAGAGAATAAACATATTGCACCTTGCAGAATTCAGTGGGTGGTTGCTCTTTTTAGTGAGGGAGAGCAGGTTATTGTCTTAAATAAAAACATTAAAAAACCGTGTTCATACCAACGTCAATGTGAAATAAAGCTTTAACTAAACAAGCTTAAAACTATAATGCACCTATATAAAGGAATGTAAAAAACAAACCATGAAAAAATAAATCATTAAAAATACGGGAGAAAAAGTCTGTGGTGAAAAAAAAGAAAAGGTACACAAAATGTCCTCAACAGTGGTTTATAAAACAACACAAACATCTGTCTGGAATAGGTGGGTGCGTCGGGTGGAAGGCAGAGCGGGAGGTCATGTCGTAGTGTTATCGTTACATTTTACAACGTCGTCTCTGGCTGTACGACCCCAGTCGTCCACCACCAGCCGGACAAGGCACTAGCACGGTGAGCTGTCTCCGGCAACCCTTGGAACCGTAAGTAGAAGCGGGCAAACCTATTTTTCAGGGAGCTCATGGAGTCCTCTGGCGGGTGTGAAAAGTGGCACCCGGCCGCCAGAGAAAATACAGTTGTGTCAGTTTCTAAAAGAGGAGACGGCTCGGCCACAGCATTCGTTTACTGCCGTCGGGTTTTCTTTTTTTTTTTTTCATTTCCCACCACCACCACCACTACCGCCGCCACCCACACACACAAACACACACAACTCGCCGTGCACATCAGGTGCAGCTGGGATACGGGGGAGCCGTCGCCATGGAAACGGACGGGGCCCAACACTGCTGCCGAACAACACTGGGAATCTGGATGTGTTTATACTTCGGGGAGCAGGAAGTGGAGGAGGAAAAAAAAAAAACGAGCAATTGCCCGCTTTTGAAACCGTGGAAGCAATTTGAGCAGATCAGCTGCAGATGGCAACCAGTTTCACTCCGGGGTTGTTTCCACGGCGATGCGAATATATAGGGCCTTTGGGGGGGGGGGGGGGGGTTCGTAGACATGCTCAGCAGTTCGTCATCGACGTCTCAGCAGCATGTGGAGCTCTGGGTGAGGAGGGGCGATACGCCAGACCCCATGGGTGCTGTATTAGCATCCAATTAAAGCACACTAAATAGAACGGGGGGGGGGCTTTGAGTAGTGGCTACCTTTAGACCTGAGTTTAATTATACAGTTGTCATACAATAGGACACAGCAAAAAAACTATATTTTTAAACAGGGTGTGGTACTATGGTTGGTTAAACAAACTACACTAAAATATATATAAAAAAAGATGAAAAAAAAAAAAGGAATATCGCGAAAAAGCTGTGTCATAAATAAAAGCTACAGCACGTTTCAATGGCATCATATTCAAGTAATTTGTTCAAGTCCCTGCAACTTTGTGGTTCATGTAAACATTGGAGTCAATAACACAGACACAGAACCAACAGTTCATAAGAAGGCAGCAGCAATTCATATGTACACACCCCAGAACCAAATGTCCAGGTCCCCAGGAACAGCTTTAGAACCAATGTCAATAAGAAGCCATAGAACCAATGTCCATCAGTAGCTATAGAACCACACGGCCATGTCCCCTGGAACAGCTATAGAACCAATGTCCATCAGTAGCTATAGAACCAATGTCCATCAGTAGTTATAGAACCAATATCAATCAGTAGCCATAGAGCCAATGTACATCAGTAGCTATAGATCCAATGTCTAGGTCCCCATTAGTAGCCAATCCCAACCTGCCATTACAGCGAATGTCTTTTGAGTGTTTCTGGTGATATTTAACTGCAAGGTCCTGGAAGATGCGGGCGGTGGCTGACCGTACAGGCTGTCCTTTGGATGCAACAGGGAATGGGCAGAGGAAGAGGGGGCTGCAGAAGAGATTAGATCCCAGAGAGATTCACCAAGCCGTGATGGAACACCACACGCTGGTAACTGAGGAAGGACCTTTACTGCTGCACCATCTGAGGGCTGGTGCAGCCAATCACAATCGCCCTCTAGAGCTCCACCTCTATAGCTCCTTCCCTATAGCTCCACCTCTATAGCTCCATCTAAGCCGAGTGGCATTTCATTCACGTCGACAGACCGGCGCATAAAGGAATTCTGTAATTCAATTAAATGGCATAGCTTCTTTGTTCCCTGGCCAGGCGGCTACGGGCTCCTTTAAAGCATATAGATATTTGTGGAGGGTTGAAAAGAAATGCGTTATTTACTGGCCTGTTTCTCCTCTCCTTATTGGTTAATGCATTTTGGATTTTAATATCAGATTTAAAGCAGCGAGATAACCGTACATAGTCTAGATCATTCCACGTGTCCTCTTCCATCGGGCTCGGAGGTCCCGCCCCGCTCACAGTGATAACAGACGGTCCGGCGGCCCACCCGCCCCCGGGGCCTCCGTGGGAGTCGCTGTGGCGTCGGAGCGCGCCCGTCGGCCCGCCGCTCACGTCAGCGTGATGACCTCCACCGGATCCATGTTGCCACGGGAACGCTGCTTGCGTTTGAGCCGTCGCTTGGAGAGGGAGGAGGACGAGGACGAGGAGGAGGTGGAGGAGGAGGAGGAGGAGTCGGGCCAGGCGCCGCCCGGCACGCTGCTGACGGAGAGGGCGAGGAGGTCGGCCAGGGGCGTGATGGGGGGCGGGAGCTGCGTGGGGTACATGGGGGCGCACTCCTGCCCGGTGGCCGGGTCCCTCTCCGTCTCCTGGCGTCACCTGTCGAAGCAGCCGGCCGTGAAGCCGTGGTGGGCGCCCAGGTAGCCCCCGCTGTACGCCATGGTGAGGCAGTGCCGGGGCTCCGCCGCCAACGCCATCTGCATGGAGATGGGCCCCTGGAGCGGCAGGGGCCGGGGCCCCGGCTGCAGGCCCGAGCCCAGGCCGGGGTAGGAGGGGAAGGCGCCGCCGGGGGTCATGGAGGGGGCGGCGGCCAGCAGGCCCATGCGGTGGCCCTGGAGGAAGTCCTGGGAGACGCTGACCACGGGGCCCAGCGCGCGCGCGTCGGCGATCATCTGCAGCTGGGACAGCGAGGGCGAGTGCTGGGACAGGTGGGGGAAGCCCTCGGGCTGGTAGAGCATGGGCTGGGGCGTGGACGAGGACGAGGCGGGCCGCTGGAGGGCGGAGACGGGGGACAGGTGGGCGGGCTGGGGCTGGAGCTGCAGCGAGCCCAGGCGCTGTGGGGCCGTGGACTTGGTCTTGTTGGCCTCCTTGACGTCGTTGTCGTGGGCCCTGCGGTGCGCGACGCGGGGAGAGGTCGTTAGAACAGAGGCACAAAACAACGACCAAGGCCTCTGTCTGGGACCCAACACAGCGGAGCCCAGGAACAAGAATGGGTTTGAAACCTGAACGCAGGCAACAATGACACCTCAGAGACGGCAGGTTGAGTCAAAGGGGTTTCCACGGGGGCGTTGTCACCATGAAAGGGGCTCTCTAGGCACACATTTAAAGGACAGTGTGGTGGCAAGAGCTAACCTTTAAGTGCTCTGAGTGCAAGGCGACATAAGGAGCCCAAAGGGAGAAGGAAGAGGGGGGGGACTCATGACGACGGCTAGGTGTGCAGAGTGGGCAGACTACCATGGCAACAGCTTGGATGAATGCATTAATGAGCATTAATGAGCATTAATGAGCACACAGATGATGCCCTATCAACCTCCTCCTCCTACATATACTTACAAATTCAAATGCACCACGATTACCGGCGCGGACGTAGTAGTCCATTGTGTGCGGAGAACAGAACCACTAAATGGCTGCGGATTGATGTCACATGGATGGACTTACAGTCTACACTATCCATTGTTGTGCAGCCCAATAAACCATCACAACACGTACACAACACGTACACATGTTATCTTAGAAGAAGTAAGCGAAGGAAAGAGGAGAGCTGGTCGTGGTGTGAGTGAGTGAATGAGTGTCCGTGCGGGTGTGCATGTGTGTGAGAGTGAGTCAGTGTGTGTGAGTGTGTGAGAGTTACCGTGCGTGTGTGCGTGTGAGCTGAGTGAGTGCGTGCGTGTCAGTGAGTGTGCGTGCGTCTCCCTTACAGCAGCATGAGCTCGATGCACTGCGTGAGGTGGTCCCAGCTGTAGCCCGTCAGCAGGTGCAGGGCCGTGTTCCAGTTGGGGGAGATCTGCAGACAGATACGAGACGCAGCCACGCAGGCCGCTGCCACCTGGGACGGACGGAAGCTCAGGAAGGCGTGGTCTGGGGGAGGAGGAGGAGGAGGAGGAGGAGGAGGGGGAGGAGACAGAGGAGGAGGAGGAGGAGGGGGAGGAGGAGGAGGAGGAGGAGGAGGAGGAGACAGAGGAGGAGGGGGAGGAGGAGGAGGAGGAGGAGGAGACAGAGGAGGAGGAGGAGGAGACAGAGGAGGAGGAGGAGGAGACAGAGGAGGAGGAGGAGGAGGAGGAGGAGGAGGGGGAGGGGGAGGAGGAGGAGGGGGAGGGGGAGGAGGAGGAGGAGGAGGAGGGGGAGGAGGAGGGGGAGGAGACAGAGGAGGAGGGGGAGGAGACAGAGGAGGAGGAGGAGGAGGAGGAGGAGGGGGAGGGGGAGGAGGAGGAGGAGGGGGAGGAGACGGAGGAGGAGGGGGAGGAGACGGAGGAGGAGGAGGAGGGCAGAGTTTCCTTAGGAACAGCTCCAATGACAGACTCACACGATGATATAGAAGAGAGCAACGGTGAAACACATGAGACACACTGCTGATTCAAAGTGTGACCTGATGCTACTCTCGGACTTCAACGGGATTATTTTAATGACTGTTGGATACCGTTTAGCACAACCACTGGATGAAGTGAAAAGCAAAAGGGTTTCAACGCTTTTGAAGTCTACACCAGCATTTAGCTTTGATTTGGTTATCGAAAAAATAAGGCGCAACGACACTCTTAGATGTTGAAAGCCAAAGGCTTTAGATTTTCTATCCTCCATGTTAAATTCTCAGCCCCCATACTGTGAATGAACTCCTGGAGCGCCGGCCAGCAGCAGAGAGCTCCAGGATGTCCCCCCCCCTGCTCACCTTGCAGCGACACCTCCAGGAAGTAGTGTGTGTACTTGTCCATGAAGGCCTTGGTCTTGGAGAGCGAGGAGAGGGGCCAGCCGTTGTACAGGTCGCCCTCCTGCACCGAGGCGTGGAGGTAGTAGTCAATAAAGTGGGCCGGCGTGGGCATGCACAGGTTCCAGCCGAAGGTCTCGAGCAGCAGCAGCTCCATCTTGATGAGGTCCTTCTTGTTGAGCACCAGGTTCAGGCTGCACATGAAGCCCAGCGAGTTCAGCTGCTCCAGCTTGGGCACGCGGTCCTCCTTCTCCTCAAATTTACCTGGAGAGACACAGGTATATAAATGGTAAATGGACTGTAGATATGTATAGATATCTATCTATCTATCTATAGCGCTTTTCTTCCCAGAGGCCACTCAAAGCTCTGTACATTATTGCCGAACACTCACCCATTCATGCACACACTCACAGCGGTGTCAACCATGCAAGCTCGTGGGGAGCAGTTAGGGTGAGGTGTCTCGCTCAGGGACACCTCGACACTCCGGGGATCGAACCAGCAACCTTCCGGTTACCAGCCAACCCGCTCTACCTCCCCCACCCAGTACAAAGAGCGGGAAGGTAAAGGCCAGCTCGAATCAGTTAACATGATACGCGTTTTCCAAATGATCCCATTCCCTAAACGGAGGAATCCAAGCTCAGACAAGCAAGTGAAAATCAGGCTCAATATACGGATCGTCAATCTCTGGTGAGCAGATTGACAAGAACAGCAATTAATCTACATTTCTGGAGTGGCGGACTTGGGGTAATTACTGCGGTGGCATCCTGGCTGGCTCCATCTGTAACGGAGCGACTTTAAACATTGATCAATACAGGAAGGTCAGTGAAACCTTAGGGCTGGTTAGCGGGCCCTTTGTGCTGTGTGCTGTTGGATACCCAGGCTATTAGTATGATGGTGTGTGTGAGCTGTATTCTCAAGGTTAAAGCGTGGGCTTCCCCGGCCAGCTGTATGTTGATAGTATACCTACCCTTAGATTAGGAAAACATAACCATAGGCTTGTAGCCTAAACCGTGGCTCCGCGTGCTGTGAAGCCGGGAAAATTATGATTCATTTCCAGCGCTTTCTGCGCGCAGTGCTTCATTACCACACCCGGCGGATCCTTTGATCCAAAGCGCTTTCCAATAAACAACTCTACGTGCTTTACCGTTGTAGTTTAAACAACAAAGAGTTAGGGTTAGGGTTAGGCAGGGCTCGGACCCAGGGCTCCAGCGTACAGGCAGTCTGCCTCCCTTCACCAACGACGCATGTTGAACCCAGCCCAAAGAGCACAACATGTGCTTCTGGGTCTCTCTGGAATCGGCCGCAGTGCCATCGGTCACTGCTTCCTGCCTCGACAATTAAGTAGATGTTTACACACACCATCTGGTCATGGAACCACCGGGCCTGGAGCCCCGCGTCCTAGCTAGCAACGGCTCACAGGGCAGTGGGGGGGGGGGGGGGGGGGGGGGGGGGGCACTTGACTGTCGCACACAACTGCTCCCGACGGCCCTCAAAACAAAGCCAATCAACCTGATCCCCCCCCCCCCCCCCCCCCCCCCCACCCCCCCCGATGAACGGCCGCGCAGCGCTCTCTCGTTCTCGGGGGCGCCACCCCTCCCCGCTCCCGAAGACATTCTCCGTTTCCATGGCAACAGCCCCCGGGCCCCCAGCGGGCCCCGTGCAGCCAATGAAGGGCAGTGTTTCTGCCTGTAATCCCCGGGTCCCTGCCGCCCCCCCCCTATACTTTAAGATGGAGCGGGGGAGTCGGGTTACGCGGGCGCAGGCTCCCCCCCCCCCCCCCCCAGAACCCCCGCGCCCCCCCGCACTGAAAGCAGAGCTCAGCCCTGGGGTCGCGGGGGGCAGGTGACTGCATGGTGGAGCGGCTTCAGGTCCTCGGCGTACACGCTGCGCTGCACCTGACGGCTCCGGCCTGTTCTCTCAAGCAACGGCTGATTAAGAACATGCCAGACAGACACCACCGTAGAGGAAAGCACATCTCAGAGGGAAAGAGATCCCTGTTTCTTCCGTCATGGCTCACCCTTTCATATGCACACAATCAGCCGTTACCCTACTTTGAAATGTGCAAAGTATCAAGTAATCACGGGCCTATACACAACCGTGCCCTAGGGGAACAAATGCGCCACTCACAATCACTTAAGCAAATACGTGGACCGGCTTTGAGAGACCAACCACCAAAACAACACGACTGGGAGTGGGTTCTACTCCGAGACCGTGATAACATGTCATCCGAAGTGCAGAGGACTACACTGCTGACGGCCACAGCCTTAAAACCAGCTTTCACGAGCGGCCCTGTTGTAAACCTGCTGGGTTCTACCTTTGGCTTCTTGTCTCGTGCTCAGGATCTCACGCGTACCCATCGAGGCGGAGGGGGGAGGGGGTCCACCTCCAGCGTGACTTTTACTGCTGATAATTTGCTTTACCATAAAGCAGGAAGCGGGAGAGGGGGAGAGAGAGGGAGGGAGAGAGAGGGAGGGAGGGAGGGAGGGAGAGAGGGTGGGGGTGTCAGAGGCCCAAGCAGCCAGAGGGGCAATTAGCACACAGGCAGTAATGGTGTCTCCACACCAGAACAGGAAACCCTTGGACAGAAGAGGTAAAGAGGGATATTCCCCCCCACCCTGGGCTCTGTCCACACATGCCCCGTGTCCTCTAGGCCTGGGTCTGCCTGTAGACCACCAAGCTCACACAGAGACCCCCGTAAACCCAGCTCACCGCCGGCCCCCCGTCCCCGCGCTGCCCTTTGATCTGCAATGACGACTCCTCACTTTACTACCAGACCCTCGGGAGACAAAGCAGCGAGCAGATCCACTGATACCCCTCGAAGGCCACCCCTCAGAGGTGTGGCTGAGTGGTACGGCCCGCGGAGCTCTTCCCCAGAGCGGATCCCAGCGTTCCGGGTTCCTCTGCCCATCCCTGCGCCGGGGACGGGGGGTGCATTCCTCCGCCACCTGGAATGCAGGTCGCCAGACGCTCCGGAGAGCAGCCGGCGTGACGATAGGGGAGCGGCATGCTCCCCGAGATCAGGGTTCAGGAACGCCGCCTGCGTTCAGGAACGCCGCCTGCGTTCTCACGGCGGCTGCCTTCACATCGGCACACGAACGAGAGCCGGCCGCCGCTGGGTTCGGACGACAACGACGAGAGAGCGAGGAAACGAGAGAGGGAGGGAGGAGGTGGTTGAACCGTCAGGGCGGGGTCAGAGGTCGGGGGTCGCGGAGAGGTAAGAGTGGGACGGAGGGGCTCCCGCCCAGGTGTGCTGCTGCTGGCGGGGGGGAGGCGGGGGAGTAACCCGAGAGCAGCTCTCCCACGCGGGTTACTGTGTCAGCGGCTGTGTGTTCAGCGGGGCCGCTCGGTTCTGCTTAATCTCCCGCTGGCTCCGATATCAACAACAATAATGAAACCAGCCAGCAGCTTAAAAAACAATGCACGGCTCCAGCGTTCAGGGCACACGGCCCACAGCCCCCACCCATCAGCAGTCCTCCGTAATCCAAGCCCTACTTTTAGATCGGAGTATAAAAATAAAATCGTACGGACGGACGCTTTACTCCCCGCCTGAGAACCTCTTTTAATGTGGCGGCTCATCTCTGGTGTGTCTCTACTGGTGTCTCTACTGGTATGTCTCTACTGGTGTCTCTACTGGTGGCTCTACTGGTGTGTCTCTACTGGTGTGTCTCTACTGGTATGTCTCTACTGGTGTCTCTACTGGTGGCTCTCCACTGGTGTGTCTCTACTGGTGTGTCTCTACTGGTGCGTCTCTATGCACTGGTGTGTCTCTACTGGTGCGTCTACTCTCTACTGGTGCGTCTCTATGCACTGGTGTGTCTCTACTGGTGCGTCTCTACTGGTGTGTCTCTACTGGTGTGTCTCTATGCACTGGTGTGTCTCTACTGGTGTTTCTATGCACTGGTGTGTCTCTACTGGTGCGTCTCTACTGGTGCGTCTCTACTGGTGCGTCTCTACTGGTGCGTCTCTACTGGTGCGTCTCTATGCACTGGTGCGTCTCTACTGGTGCGTCTCTACTGGTGCGTCTCTACTGGTGCGTCTCTACTGGTGCGTCTCTACTGGTGCGTCTCTACTGGTGCGTCTCTACTGGTGTGTCTCTACTGGTGTGACATTGACCACAGCTCCCCTCCCCTCCCATCCCAGCCCCCCCCCGCGTTGTCACCCCCTGGCCCCCACGGCTCACACAATGCAGGCCCAGCCCGACCTCTGATCCCCAACGCCAACGCTTGGGTGACCGGGGGAGAATCTCAGGGACCCGACCCCCCTTAAGGGCTAGGGGGGGGGGGGGGTACGCTCTCTGCCAGCGCAGAGCCACGGGACTGCTTTGTGGAGTGACATGGACAAGGAATGTGTGTGTGTGTGTGTGTGTGTGTGTGTGTGTGTGTGTGTGTGTGTGTGTGTGTGTGTGTGTGTGTGTGTGTGTGTGTGTGTGTGTGTGTGTGTGTGTGTGTGTGTGTGTGTGTGTGTGTGTGTGTGTGTGTGTGTGTGTCCCTTCCTCCCTCCCATACAGGGCCTCAGGGAGCGACGGCCCCGCTCAACAGTAAACCGACAACACCAACAATAACCGTCCATACTATAACTAACACACTGAATGGGTTTTAATAAGCAGATAAATGGGTGATTTGGCAGCATCTGAAACTTGCATTAGTATGCCTAATTTGAAGCACGGACATGCATTACAGTAATTGCCAGACGAGATATAATTATTTTAATTAAGGGGGTCTTGCGTGGTAATTCCATCAGAATTACCATCGGACCATGTAATGGGGAAAGGGGGGGGGGGGGGGGGGCTCACAGTGGGGGGGGGGGGCGCCCGCTATACATCTACATTGACATCAGAGCGGCCTACAGAGCCCACTCATTCCTAATACGCCCCATCTCACTGCTCCGGTGCCCCCCCCCCGCCCCTCCTTCGACACTGTTTAACGTCAGCGTCCGACCTGCCTTTGAAGCCCCCCTCCCTTGCTCCCCGGCCCCCCAGGGACGTGGGCCTGCGTTTACCCCGTTCCTGGGGCTGTTATGACCCGGCAGCTACGGGTTGAGAGGCCGTGGAGGGCAGCGGCGGCAGGCCCACTGCGGCCCTCATGCTGCTGCAGCACTGGTCCCACTGGTAGCACTGGGACTACAGGTACACCTGGTACCCCTGGTCCCACTGGTCCCACTGGTACCCCTGGTAGCTCTGTCCAAGGCTGGGACTGGGAGACATCCACTTCCTGCTCTGTGTCCACTGGTCTACATCCCCTAGGGCTGGCTGAACAGAGAGCCTTCATGATAACGATCGCTGAGGGGAATTCTTCACATTATTGATTTCTTATGCATTCAAAATTCAAATTAACAGTCACACTGACTGCGTTACACAGACATATAAGGAAATATTTTGTTTGACTGGTGTTCCTTCCTTCCTTGTGCAATGACGATTAAGTTGAATCTAATCTAATCTAAAAAATATAAGGAAACTAGTTCTCGCTGACGTTCCAAACCTCATATTCGATCATTTGGAGTGCATATCTTCCAACCGTAATTCACTCTAACTATAAATCCGGGTGATAGTCTGTATCTCCACTTCATGACGAAACAATACAAGGCAAGGACAATAAAAATGGGATTGTCTCTGGCCCTCGCCCTTAAAAACAATTCTCTAGTAGCACAACAAGCGACCGCATCAGGAACAATCAGCGATGCGGAATGCCTCCGCGATCCTATAAGCAGATTCTGACGGTTGTCATGCCACTCGCAATGACATTTAGTAATCATTGCTTGCGGGGTTCAAACAACACACACACACACACACACACACAGACACAGACACAGACACAGACACACACACACACACACACACACACACACACACACCTCCCCCACCCGGCATGGGGCGAGCTGCTCCGCTAGTGTCGTGGGGCTTTTGTTTGAGCTTTGACTCGGAGAGCATATGGCAGGTGCCCCAGCCCTCAGGGCTCCTCCTCCTCCTGCTACGGGCCCCGGGGCCGAGGGGTCTGTGTGTGCGCGAGCTCTGTCCCGGCCGCCGCATCGTACTGGTCTGCAAAGAGACACTGAATGCTCTCTTTCCACCTTCCACTGTTTACTTCATACTTTGCACTCATTGATACATATGATGATAGTCTTGCACACGCACGTGCACGTGCACGGGCACACACACACGCACACACTTCTGTCCACCATTGGGATTTGATTCCACTTCCACGAAACGGAAGAAAGGTCCCCACGATAAACGAGCAGAGTAACCAGAGAACACGGCTTTAAACGGAGGTCTTCGCCGGCAGATACACGCCACAAGGTCGCGGCGTGGCCGACGTCCCGTGCGTCACCGCCTTGGGGCTGGCACCCGGCGCGGTGCCACCCCAGCTCGTCTACAGACCAGCCCGTCTACAACAGAGCAGCGAGCACCGGCCTCTGCTCCTCTCCATGGACCCAGGGAGAGAGAGAGAGGCTGATTACAGCGAGGAGAGGGGCTGGAGACGGACACAATGAGTCACACGGACCATGAGGTCACCGAGCGGGACAAATGGCGGCAGTGAGCGGCCCTCGGACTGCAGGGGACAGGGTGTCAGCGGGACTGATGGGCTCTCTATGCACCAGGGCCTCAATGGGACCACAACACAATGGAAAGTCAACATCCTGCCACGTCCATCCAACCCCATGCACGGTTTTGGAACAAACCAACAGATTACATTGTATTTCCAAGGACGTTCGGTACTGTTTCGGGAGGCCTGACGTCTCCAACACATGCTCGTACAGGCGCACATACACAAAACACACACGCACGCAACCACACACGCGTACAATCTCTCACAGAGAGCGAGCCCCCAGGGTTATAACAGTGACTGAAATATAATAATAGAGCTGGTGATTAATTGTCCGTGCTCGGAAGCTGGTGGAATTTTAAACAAAGACAATGCGTCTGTCAAAGAGCAGGCAGAGGGACCGGGGAGCTGGTTCAATAGGTAGGCTCCAAAGCACCTCAGGCCAGATGCAAACCAAAGACTACTTTGAATCCAGCAGCGCTTTCAAGCCTTCATCAATCATGACTCAGATACCCGGGAGTCATGGAGGATTCTGACATCGGAGCAACAGAGCGCTAGAGAGGGAGGGAGGGAGGGAGAGAGGGAGAGACAGAGAGACAGAGAGACAGAGAGACAGAGAGAGAGAGAGAGAGAGGAAGTGAGAGGAAGAGAGAGAGAGAGGAAGAGGAAGAGAGGAAGAGAGAGAGAGAGCGAGAGAAAGAGAGCAAGACCTAAAGAAAGCTACAATCACAGCTTAAAAAAAGAAGACTTCATTTATCAAAGGGTCTTCTGACCAGTTTGAGTTGATAATATTTCCCCCACTCAGCGAGCGGAATCTCAAAGCTATTCTCGGCGCTTCATGACGTTACTTTAAACCAGAGCCGCTTTCAAGCTCCGTTCAATTTTATTCAACCAGAGTCTCATCTGCACACAGCCGGCGTGTGTCCCAACACACACACACACACACACACACACACAGTCACACACACACACACACACACACACACACACACACACACACACACACTCCCCCCCCCCCCAGTCCAGACTCCCTCTCTGACGGCATCATTAGTCTAATTACCCATGATGCCGAGGGCTGCTTTAATGTATAGAAGCTTCAGACGGTAAATCATGGGGAGTCACTGCAACACTTGCAGCATCATTAGCAGAAGGCAGAAATAACAAACAACCTTGCCTTTCCTTTCATAAGTTAGTCTGTGTGTATGTGTGTTCATAAAGCTGAGAACACAACGGGGTCTTCCGCAAAACACTGTTACCTATTAACAAACCCCAGAAGAAGAGCCCCACTACCACAGCTGCTGAACACGGTGGCTGAGGCCTTGGACAACATCTCCCAGCAGGCAGACCGGCGACATGGAAGGAGCTCAGGAATGTCTTCCCCTTTTCCTGGACCTCTTTTTCTACCATGCAAACGAACACAGCACACCGTGCATCTATCTCTATGAAGACACAGAGACACTTGAAGTGATAAGCCCATTATAGTCCCGCCAAAGGCCAGCAGGGAAATAAATTGAGAGCCACATAGGATTTGTGCAGGAGAAATGAAGAAAGGCTGTTGTGCGTTCTTGTAGCCGCAGCAGTAACCCAGCCGCCCACCTTTGGAGTAGAGGACACTGAACGACAGGTAGTGGAGCCATGGAAGCTGTTACAAGTGTTTTATCAAAGGCAGGATCTAAGGTTTGGCATCAGCTGGTGCCAACGCAGGCGTCATACATAGAGAGGGCCAGCCCTACTCCCAGGGAAGGGCACGTGTACATGCAGACTTCTAGAGCTTTGCTTTGCTCGCCATAACCTCACCTCCAGCGGACAATTAAAAAGACATTATGGAAATGACAACCCCAGAATTGAGAAAGCAGGGGATTAGTGGAACGTCACTAATGGATGCTGATGAGCCTCACTGCTGAACGTACCAGCGCTTGCTAAACGTTGCCTTGCGTCCTGTTGGACTCACACCAACACCCTGTTGGTGTGCTCCAAACATCCCAACTGCTTCGAGCCTCTCTAACATTCACCTAAAACGGGTCACAGGACAGCTTCGAGAACCAGACTCTCTTCTTCAACGCCCGACCGGTCCACAACCAAGCGGCTGTTCCACCAAACGATCCCCAACCCTGCCAACAGCGGGGTTCAACTGGGACCCGTACTGGGAGGTACGCCCACCACACAAACCATCCCCCCCAAAAGCTGCCCGTCCACGGGGGTAGGGGTACAGAGCGACGGGGACGGGACTCACTGGCGAGGAGCAGGCAGGACAGGGCGATGACGTAGAGCTGCTTGATGGCCACGTCGTAGTGGTCCATGAACAGGTCCAGGAGGTAGACGGCCAGGTGCCGGGCGGTGGGGCACAGCTGGTAGCGGTTGCTCAGGATGGCCAGCAGGTCCGCAAAGTACCGCCGCATCCCGATCTGTGGCGAGAGCGCCCGGTACGCCGGTAGCTTCAGCTCCTGGAGGGGGGGGTTGGAGGGGCCCAGAGGTGAGGAGGGGGGGGTTGTTAAGGTCCATGCATGATAATAGTCAGAAGCGCTCATCTCCTGCTGTCCTGTTCTGATACAGAGAACCTGGGTTCGGGAATTTCACTTTTTTAAGGGGGAATATCGCCGTCGGGCAAATGACATTTAATTTGAGGTCGTACACATTGACGACCACATATTTCAAACTTAGTGCATGCAATTCCTTTATATTTTAATGACACGTAAAAACACTTAATCCGCGGTTGCCGGGAGATCGCCCGGAGATGCAGATCACTCTGAATACCATTTTGTCTCCCAATAAAGACTCCTCATCAAGCTTCAGCGCCCGTTCACTTCCCATTTCATTTTGTATCCATGCAATCATGACATGCTAATTAAGGTCCTTGCAGGGGTCTGCGATCAGCAAGCCAGCTAGGTGTGTGCGTGAGCGTGCGTGCATGTGAACGTTCATGTGTATGCGTGGGGGGAAATGGTTCCCTCATTGAGAGTTGGGAGCAGGAGATAGGATGAGGTTTCATCCAGAGCACATCTCCTATTCATGTTCAATTAGCTGGTAGTGTCTCACAGCAGGCCTGAAGACACCGGCAGGCATGGCCATTAAATCAACCCCCGTTTAGCCGGGAACTGAGGAGGACTCTCTGGCTGGTGGGCGAAAAACAACAAACTGACCCGTGTGTTGGGAATTTTACAAAGACCCAAATGGTAAGCAGCTTATGATCCACGAACAAACATGTTTATTAAACCATGTTATATTTTCTGGACTCTTTCCAGGACCGCGGGACGTTGGCTTTGAAAACAGATTGGGGATCGCTGATCAAACAGATTGGGGATCGCTGATCAAACAGATTGGGGATCGCTGATCAAACAGATTGGGGATCGCTGATCAAACAGATTGGGGATCGCTGATCAAACAGATTGGGATCGCTGATCTCTTTCGGATAACCATTCAGGGGTCAACATACAAGGTGACCCCCCACCCCCCGAATATCAGCACGATTGATAGACCGTGCTACAGGAACGCCCCGCTCTTAGGCAGGTTGGTTCTGCAAACAAATGATTGTTTGTTCATGTAAATCTCCACCGTTGGACCAACGAGTGATAACCAAGCTAACAAATACAGCATATTCAAATGAACCTAGCAGGTTGGGTCATTACTATTCACTTGAATTCATAATTAAGTCATAACACTTAACAAACCAAGCAGCCGTCCCATCTATCATATCAAATACAATCATCTGCAATTTGGGAACCTTGTAATCACACTAATTCTAGCGTGTGATTAATCTCGCGCTAAACATAGAATCCAACATCGGCTGATTAATCAATAGTATACCATTAACCCGCTACCCACTGAGAAAAGGTTCTGTCGACGAGCACGTTCAAACGGGAGGGTAAAGCGATCGCTCTGAGACCATTGTGATCGTCAGACCGGCACTTCAATGGAATCCAGATAAACACCCCCCCCCCCTCCCCGACCAACTCCTCCAAAAAGAGAACCCTTCCTGCTGTGCCTCCGCAGTGCTCTCTCCACCCTCCACCCCAGAGACCCATCACCCCCATCTGTCTGGGGGTTAAAGGAGGGCCTGGGGGGGGGGGGGGTAGCGAGGTGCCTTTGTGGAGACGCGCCGCTGTAATTAAGAATTCCACAGCTGCCTCTGCGGCCTGATTTGCATGTCTGATAATTTGCCACATGCCGCACGCCGCTGCTATCTCCCCATCAGGGCTTCATCGCCACGGCAGCCAGCGTCAGTATGGCCGGATGGCGTGTGGGTGGCGGCGGAGAAGCCACCACAGAGATGTTGAACATCGTGTGAAGATCTGACAGCGGCGTTGCCCTTTTTCAACAGCCCGCTATGTTTATTATCCCGTCATGTAACCTGGTGGTAAGTGTGCTTCAGCGGTACCTTGTCATAATTAGCATCTGAGGCTATAGGGCTCTACAAACAAAAGGGACTGTATTACATACGGCCTGTAAAGGTAAAGTACACACGCTCACTGAGTCAGACAACGTCAGCCTGGGCACGATGTCTATTAACCCAACCTGAACCAGTGTGCAGAAACAAGCAGTGGCCCTTCAAGAACATACCAGTGGTTAGATTAAATTAATGGGTCTTGGATGATGTGGAGAGAATTATGCCCCAAGGCTTTATGCTGTAGCCGTTAAATAAATGTACCAAGCAGTTTGCAATTGAATGGAAAATGGTTGGGATGTGCAGAAAGCACCGAAAGATAAAAGGCTGAATCATTTGTAAAAAGCTGTGGTGAACCTATGGTAGCTTAGAACATTATGTTTGGTGTGTTGGTGGGAGTGTGTTTTGGTAATAATTGCGGTTGCTTCCCTTTGAAGCACAATAATTCACCATTTCATGTGTGATGTACTACATTTCCGAGTTCTCATGTAACCCTACACAAGGGGCTTGTTTACACTTCGAACAAAACGGTTTCTTATCATGACATCACATAAATAAACACAGGCTGGGCCGTTCATAGCATTTCTGTTAGAAAACTGTTTGGACTGAGAGCGTTAAGACTCACCTTGATGCGGAGGGATTGATGGATATCGGCTGCGAGCTGTCCCTTCCACCATTGCAACTCCCTTTCCATCTCTCCCATCCAGAGAAAGCCCAAAGGATGAAGTTATTCCTGCTGAAATACAACGGTACATGTGTGTAAATACCCCAGCAGCTGACCGTCCACCCATACAATGGGCTACAATCCCAGTGGAAAGGTGGTTTAAGAAGTACAACCCAAAAACGTGTCCATACCAATGGATTACCATGATGGAAAAACACACATTGTTGTCAAGAGTTGAGCAACACTCCAATCCAAGATGTATTTTGTCCAAGTGGAGGATACAACATAAGTCCATGTTGTTGTTGTTTTTTATCAAAGTAGAAGCAGATGATTTCACCAAAAATAATTTAGAAGTCTTAGGATTCTTAGCATTTGATCAGAAAGTTTACATTTCCATACCCCTCCTCTGACCACTTCCACGGGCAGGGAGGACCTCAGCAGCCCGCTGATGTCTTATCCCTGGGTGGCCAGCGTGAAGGACCAGTACACCTTCTATACTGGTCCACCTTATACTGGTAAAGGACGAACCCACTATACTATATTTACCACACGCGTCTCATCCACTCGACCTCTAAGACGCTATAAGCCATGCCACACAACTTGCCATACTGGTAAAAACACTGCTCATAATAAGCTTCCCGGGGGTAAAAAAAAAACACCAGAAAACAGCTCATCGTACTAGGTTAATCCACACTGGTTTTCTCCCATCAACAATCAGCCTGGTAAACTTTTAGTCGCCATCGCGGCGTGCCACTCACCAGCCCGACGGGAAGCCCCAGACCCTTTGTCTCAGTCCCGCATCCCGGACGGGGGATTCCTCTCCGGGGAACTTGGTAATCTCCCCCGAAGGTCGGTTAAAACGTGGTTCGAATCCTCCGTCAGGCGGTCAGAACAACGCCACCTCCGTACCGACTAACGGGCGCTTTGCTCCGGTGTTTTCCTAAAGTGTTGACACTTTTCCCAGCGATCTTCCCGTCCGCCGCCTCGGCGCCGCGCTAACAAAGTACCGCCAGCTGCTGCCGCGAGGGAGGCTCGTGCGCTCGACGTGGAGAACGGTGGTGGTCACGGGAGTTGTAGTCCAACACAGGACGACAATATCCGGACTACAAACACCGGGGAAAGATCCGGGAAAGATACTGGAGAGTCCGGTTACGACGTCCGAGAGAAAAACCATGTCCAAAAGTAAATAAATAATTTATTTTTAATAAACACGCTAGTTTATGGGACTTTTTAGAGTACAAAGTTCTGAATAGGCTAATCTTGTTTTATTCAATTATATTTTATTCAATTACGGAATGTTATCTATTCATCTGTCTGTCCGTCCGTCTTTATGATACGCTGTCTGTCTGTATGACTATCCATTTTGGATTTTAATCGTTTTTAGTTTTAATTAGTACGTTTTTCCGTCCTTCGATCCCTCCAGGTCCCAAGAGCAGAGCGCCATCTGGTGTCCGATTATATTTGACCTCGTCCCATGTCTTTCAGTTTATGCAGTTATGGTAACACACCTACACCTAAACATTTTGAATGCAACAAAGTGGTCAACCTATGGAAATCAACCACGTAAATACTGTGAAGCAATAGAAAAACACAACAAATAAGCCTAATTCAAATCTTCAGCATTAGTTGCTTTCGGCAGTTGCTTTTGCCGATCGGCATAGATGAGGAAGCCGGTGAAGGTGCTGTCCGTCCAGTACGGGTCGAAGAACAGGCCGTTCTGCCCGGAGTAGAAGATCTGCAGCCACACCTGGTCCCCGCGCCGCAGCTGCAGCACGGTGGAGCCCGACGCCACGTCGTTGTTCCCCGTGTTGCCGTCGAACGTCTTGATCTTGTAGTTCCCGTTGTGGACCAGTCCGATGGCCAGGTGCCTGTTGGCCAGGGTGATGTCGTAGGTGAAGTAGTACACCCCGGGGAAGGCGCAGACGAACTTCCCGCTGGTGGCGTTGTAGTGGTCGCCCTCGTTGAGCAGGATGCGGCCGAAGCGGATCGGCAGCCGCTCCTGGGGGTAGCTCTTGGTCATCGCCACGGAGAAGGCCGAGCGCGCCCTGTTGTCCCCGCAGCTGCAGCCGCCGGGGGCCCCGTCCTCGCCCGCGTCACCCGGCGGGCCCTTCCTCCCGGGCTTGCCCGTCACCCCCGGGGTGCCCCGCAGCCCGTTGAACCCCCGGGGCCCGGCCTTGCCGATCACGCCTGCTTTGCCCTTCGGCCCCGGCTTCCCGGGGTTCCCTGGCCTCCCGGGCTCAGCTGAGGAGAGCGATCAGCGTTACGGTAACTAACGGAGTCATGCACATCGCTGCAGTAACCACGGCACGTTAGACCGCCAGATGGACGGAGGCCTCACCTGCGTCGCCCCGGTCGCCCTTCTCTCCATCCTTCCCATCCAGGCCATCTCTCCCTGGGGGCCCCTGTGCGCCCATAGCCCCTGGAGATCCAGAGGCTCCGGGTTGTCCCGCAGGCCCCTGGGGGCCCGGGAGACTGCACACCAGCTGGGAGGAATGGATGGTGAGGTTCCGTCCTCTCCTGTGCGTGTGAGACGGCGACTGGCAGGATGCCACGGACACCAAACACAGCAGCATGCATGTCTGGAGCGTACCTCTCCCTGAGGAAGGAAGAGCACGACCATGGACCTCTTTGAGATTGGACTAGGGCCGGCCGGTATTAAAGTTGGGTCAATATGTATGCCCAATAATGTGCATAAAGCATACGGTACAAAAGTGGGAAGACTTGCAACAACCGAGCAAAGCATAGGCTTGTAGCTTGTATGCAGTATATTTACAGAAAATGTTATGATTCATTCCATGCAATCCCCTGATGCCGCATAACAATCTGAGCAATGCAAGAACGGGTTGAGGGCGTAGTGGCCGTACGAGAACATAGAGGCTATGATGCATATCAACTCACCAGTTGGAGAACTGTAGGCTGTGGACATTCTGCAACGCTACTCTGTAGTCGTCTGCAAAGTTTCAGACATGATATTTTCCAGTATTGGGGATAGATAACACTGGTGAGATAGAGCATTAAAGAGACTCACCAATAGTGAATCACGCAAACCCTAACATCCGCCCTGCTGAAAACAGAGAACACTGCCAGTAAAATACTTTGACAGTGATGTCATATGCTTCTTCCGATAGCTATCAAAGTGGCCCACTGAAAATTTTTAAAGCCCTAAACTGTGCGTCAATGTTTGAGCAAGTATTAGTCATTATAATCCATATCAGAGGTTAGATTAAGCTCAAAGTGAGTCACAAGATAGCGAGAAGCTATTCATTTTGATGGGGTGAAACTGCTGTGTTCGATGACTATTAACAGATGTGTATGTGCTGTAGCTGGCAGCAGGCAGCAGAAGGGGGAAACAACAGTATTAGGGGAACATAATGCATGTGTTAAGTCCTTGCATCAAAGCATGGCCTGCTGATATACTGAGCCTTTTAAATATGTTGTAGATAGAAGAAACAATGGAGATATGACATACAGAATGGAATGTACTACAAGCTTTGGTATCCACTTTACTCCACATCCATTTAAGGTTTTGAAGTATTGGTTTTACTTCTGGTGCTTTGGTCTGCTCTGAAGGTATAAAAAGAAAGATAATTAATACATTAAATCTGAGCGAATGGAAAAATGACTACAGTCAAGTCCTTCAAAATAGACATTGGTGGAGTCTGTTTCTAATAACCTCAAACTTCCTGGTTTAGATTTGATGGGAGATGATCTATTGCAGTGCGGAGTTCATGCATCATCTGCCCACGCGGTGTCGCTATTCTTATATGACTGCCTGGCAAACACCCTTTTTAAAAATTGCATACGTTTTAGAGATTCTCCATACAGCTGACCATTGCTTCGAAAACACATAAGAAAAATGAGTAAACGGTTAATTTTACAAACAAATTTATTTCAGTATCACAAAATTTGAATGATGGCCTTTAATGAATATGTAGTTGATATTTACAAAGCGCACAAATGGTAATTCCCCATTTACTGTGGAATAATGACTCCTAAACAAAAAAAGCCCTACAACAACAACCATCCTCATTCGGCCATAAAAGCATAAACAAACATAATTTTAAGAAGCCTCTACACTGCGTGGTTTGAGTTTGCGGTGGTTCCTGTGAGTTAGGCGGCTGCTGCCCCATCGACCGCCCCTATAGACCGGGGGACCTACCCCCGGGGGGCCGGTACCCTGAGGCCCTGCGGAGGAGGCTCAGGAGGGGGGGTGCAGGAAGGCGAACATGGGGTCGTCCTCGCGGCCCCGCTTCATGCGGAAGGCCTCCATCTCCTCCTCGGTTGGCTGCTTGACCTCGTGCAGGCTGCTGTACGGCCGCTTCCTCTCGTCCAGCAGCATGATCTCGTCCACGCGCTTCAGCCGCTGGCACTCCGCATCCAGGGCCTAGGAGACAAGGAGACAAGGAGCAGGTTAGGAGAGGGGACAAGGGGAGGGCCACGGAGACAAGGAGCAGGTTAGGAGAGGGGACAGGGCGAGGGCCTAGGAGACAAGGAGGTTAGGAGAGGGGACAAGGGGAGGGCCAAGGAGACAAGGAGCAGGTTAGGAGAGGGGACAAGGGGAGGGCCACGGAGACAAGGAGCAGGTTAGGAGAGGGGACAGGGCCTAGGAGACAAGGAGGAGGTTAGGAGAGGGGACAGGGCCAGAGACAAGGAGACAAGGAGGAGGTTAGGAGAGGGGACAAGGGGAGGGCCAAGGAGGAGGTTAGGAGAGGGGACAGGGCCTAGGAGACAAGGAGGAGGTCAGGAGAGGGGACAGGGCGAGGGCCTAGGAGACAAGGAGCAGGTTAGGAGAGGGGACAGGGCCTAGGAGACGAGGAGGTTAGGAGAGGGGACAAGGGGAGGGCCAAGGAGGAGGTTAGGAGAGGGGACAGGGCCTAGGAGACAAGGAGGAGGTCAGGAGAGGGGACAGGACGAGGGCCAAGTGGTTGATGCACTCAGATAGGTGATCATCCTCATCTTCTTCATCCATATAGGGTTATGGCCCGTCATTTAAAAGATAAATGATGAAAAAATTAATAAATCAGATTTGCAAGAATTGCAAACTTATATTGCTTAATCATTGTTTTTTTATAGATACATTTGTTGCCAAAGAATGTCTAATTGATATGTTTATCAAAATGATGAATAGAAATATCAGGCAAAATAATCGCAATTATAATTTTTGCCATAATCATGCAACCCTGACACACACACCACTGCGCGCCCATAACCACACCACACCCACCCACACCCCCATCCACCACACCCCCATCCACCACACCCCCATCCACCACACCCCCATCCACCCCCATCCACCACACCCCCATCCACCACACCCCCACCCACCCACACCCCCACCCACCACACCCCCATCCACCACACCCCCATCCACCCCCATCCACCACACCCCCATCCACCACACCCCCATCCACCCCCATCCACCACACCCCCATCCACCACACCCCCATCCACCACACCCCCATCCACCACACCCCCATCCACCCCCACCCCCATCCACCACACCCCCATCCACCATATCCACCCACACCCCCATCCACCACACCCCCATCCACCACACCCCCATCCACCCACACCTACCACACCCCCATCCACCACACCCCCAACCACCCCCATCCACCACACCCCCATCCACCACACCCCCATCCACCACACCCCCATCCACCACACCCCCATCCACCACACCCCCATCCACCCACACCTACCACACCCCCATCCACCACACCCCCAACCACCCCCATCCACCACACCCCCATCCACCACACCCCCATCCACCACACCCCCATCCACCACACCCCCATCCACCACACCCACCACACCCCCATCCACCACACCCCCAACCACCCCCATCCACCACACCCCCATCCACCACACCCCCATCCACCACACCCCCATCCACCCCCATCCACCACACCCCCATCCACCACACCCCCATCCACCCACACCCACCACACCCCCATCCACCACACCCCCATCCACCACACCCCCATCCACCACACCCCCATCCACCCACACACACCACATCATCCACACACACACACACACACACACCCACACTACCTTAATCAGCTTCTCTTTCTTCTTCGCCTCATCGTCTGATTCGCTGTCAGAACCGTGCTTCTTGTTCTTCTTGTTCTTCTTTTTCTTCTTCTTCTCCTTCATCTTCTCCTGGTGCATCTGCGAAAAGAAGTCTCTTTGGCTTGAAACAGGTCATCCTTGGGAGAACGATATTACATCACGTTTTCCAATTGAAAGCTATTTAATTAAAAGTTCTAAAAGTACAAAGTTATGTCTCCAATAAATGGTTAAATGGACAGCGCCCTGACTACCAGCAATACAGCCATCGGTTCAATGACAGACAGAATAAAGACAAACTAGGGCCAGACCGATGCTGGACTTTAGGGGCCCAGAGCGATATTAGGAAGTAAAAGATTATCGATATATCAGCGGATATTCTAAACATAGATATTTTCTTAACAATGAGCGCTGTGGGCTGATGTGAAGTGAACCGGGCGTCCTATCGGGTTGGAGAATAAACATGGTCGTGATCCGGGGCTGAATGGCTGTGTGAAGCCCCGGGGAGGGGACCTGTGGAGCCCCCCCAGCTCGGCTCTGAGGGCCCTTACCTCCAGAAGGGTCTTGGGCTGTTCCTCCTCTTCATCCTCCTGTAGACCGTCGTCAAACGGAACGCAGGCCGATGTGCTCTGCAGCGGGCCAAACACACAGTTACATCGGGATGATGCCACCAAAGGTAGGAGTGGCCCTCCTTCCCTTCCCCCTTCGCCCTGTGCCACTGGTTGGTGCAGCTCTTAAACAGCATTAGTAGCAGGAGAAACGTGGCAGATAACCTTCTGCTGAAGAGTATACTAGACACTAAATGACGATGTCCAATGCACGGTCGAAAAACGCTGTTGCTTCTGACCGTATCCGACTCCAAACTAAACAACGTACATTAGGAACAGTGGTGTAGTACTTATTTAGCCGGAAGCACAGAAAAGTTGCTCTAATTTATCATTTGTTTTGTACTAAATTATTCTCAATAAACTAGTCCCTCATTGGTTCTGAGGGACTACGGTGATATATACACATACATGAACCAGACGGTAAAGAGTGAATCCACTTACGGCAGTGTGGATGCCTGCGGCCCCCGTGCAGTAACTCTGCTTGACCATGGAGTGGCAGCATTTGAACCCCCAGTAGCCGTCCCTCCAGTAGGACCCCCAGATGAACTGAGGCGGAGAAACAGTTCAATAAAAGCAGATCAGATTCAGAACATGTCGTGAACATAATGCGTCCCCTGCCGCTGGGTCTGTGGCGCGGTGCTTACGGCGTGGTTGTTGATGGTCACGTCCTCCTCGTATTTGGAGCGGGCGATGGCCTTGTCCAGGCCCTTGATGACGGCCCCGTGGCGGGAGTACTCCACGTAGTCCTCCGTCTGGGCCAGCAGCAGCTCCCGGGGGGGGGCGTCCAGGTGCTCCTCGCCGCCGTACTGTCACACACACGCCCAGATGAGCACGGAGAAACTGCTCCAGAACACATTCGGATCATGTAGACAGGGCTAGCATTACGGGGCTAACTTTAAGGCTTGATTGCGGTAACGGAATATGTTTTTAAGTTGGGCGGTGGTCAGATAAACAAATAGTTCTTAATGTGGACTGGAGCTAGCTTGATATCGCAAATCTTGCATATTGCAGCGCAAAACCCCACAACACCTGCCTACAGAGATGGGACCTGCTTATGGGGCGGGCAGCTAGCGGATCGTGAGGAAAAATGAATGTGATCCGTTAGGGCTGGAGCTAGCTTGATATCCAGAATCTTGCATGTTGCCTCTTTAAGCAGGGAGCTTAAAGCCACAAAGCTGTTAGAAGGTGTTAGAATAAGGCGCGTCGTCAAAGAGTCAACGGGGAGGGGGAGAAGAAAGAGAAGCTGCCCCACCCTCTCCAGGATGGTGTCCTTCTGCTTCTCCTTGAAGTCCTCCTTCTTGACTTTGAAGGACTGGTGCAGCAGCTCCAGCTTGGTGGGGTCTGCCTGCAGGTGCACCTCCGACCCCTTCTCATAGGCCTCCCAGGCGAACACTGGAACACAGCGCACGGCCGGGCCGTTAACCAGGGGCACCACGCACACACTGCAGGGCTGGGGTTAACTAGCTACTACTGGTTAGAGACTTAGGTGTTTGGTAACTTACACTGAGTCTGGGCCATGGTTATGGTGTCCCCGGAGTAGCGCACAAAGTTGTCTCCGGCGAACCCCACCCTGCGGGGAATCAAAGAGGAAAGCATTGGAGGTACGGTCGACAGACAATACCACAGAGCAGAAGAGACCTGATGGACAGTCAGTCAGTCAGGCAGTCAGGCAGTCGGTCAGTCGGTGACTCACTCGTCTGGGTTCATGCCGGTGTTGTAGTACGGATTCTCCCTCATAGCTCGAGTCTTGGGGTCGTAGTAGGCCGAGTTGGGATCCAGATTCCTCAAGTACTAGAGAGAATTCAATAGAGCACAATTTACATCACTGACACCTGGAAGGGAAGCCCATATATTATTGGCTATAGATTAAGGAGTGGATTAGGTGAAGGCCCTGTGAGGGGCAGACGAAAAACGTGGATAAAAACGAGGGGCAATTCCAATTGGCAAAAAAGAGTGAAGTTTTATTTACTTCAAAAACAGTTCAAAGATAAATAAACAAAAACATAAAAATCTGCTGTGTACACCCCTGTGCCCTCTGTCCTGAGATTCAATGCCATACTGCCCCCTACTGTGGCGGAAGCACAATTCCAATAATCATAATAATATAATATATATGTAATACAATAATATAATAACAATAGTTTATTTGTTATGAGAGACAGTGAGAAGGGAAGGCTTCACCTTCTGACTGGCCCCTTGAGAGACGAGACCAGAGATGAACCCCACTGGACAGACTGAAATACACTCTTACCTTGGCGATGTCTTCTCGTATACGCAGATTCCTCACGGTGATACGCCTCTTGGAGTCGAAGTTCTGCCCAGGCATGTCGATATCGTCTGCGTATTTGTCCTCATCCTCATCCTCGCTGTCGTGTTCCCGCTCCTGTGCGGGAGAGACCAGAATGCAACGAGGGAGCGCCTCCACTTAACCTGGAGGACCACATTCAGCTAGAAAGGTCCTCAAGCATCTCGAAGGATCAGCTGTCAGACAAGCAAGGGTTATTTGGCCAGGTAGCTCACAATTCAATTCAATTCGATTCTTTAGGTCTTGATTCGATTTTATCGATTCGATATTGATCCAATTGCTTCGATATCGATTCAATAAGACGTGCACGTCGTGCAGATGACAAAAATACCTGAATATTATTTGGAATTAACCATTTCAAAATGAATTAACAACTTCATTGCAAAAAGCAAAAAGGGAATACACCGTTGTATAGTATTGTACCTGAGCTAAACCTACAGCATAAAAGTAATAATCATAACATGGACAAATGTAAAAAGGCATATACATTTAGACATACTGGCTTCTAGATTACAATGACTGACTATGCTTTTTTTTTCTTTCTTTCTTTTTTTAATGGAAATAAAATCGATTTCAAAAAAATTCTCGATCGAAATTGATTGAGAACAAATAAATTGCAGTGCATTGATGAATCAATATTTTTACCCAGCCCTATACATTATATATGATGGCTAAGATTTGTCTGAATTAAATTTGGCTTAAGGGAGCTTAAACTGGTTATGCCCTTCATGATGATGCAACGTTTCCAACAGTGTTTTTGGTTGACCGCTGGTTTGAGTCCAGACTTACCTGATCCAGTTTTCCTGAAGCCAGCTCATCCTGAAGCTTCTGGGCCTTCAAGGTTCTCTTGGCCTGGGAGAAGCATCAAGGAGGAAGATTACAGATGATCAATTTTAGCTCCATGTACAGATCAGGACATTAGTAAAGTTTCTGTCTACATTTTCCCAGAATATTTCTAATCTTGCAGACGATTCCTCATCGGGGATGGTGTGGTGCTCAACAGGTTGAACGGTGGGATAGGGCCCGAGGCTGCAGGTGAAGCTCACCTGGTCCACTTTGGAGTACTCCTCTACGATGCGATGGTGGTCCTCGGGGTCGTACCCGTTCCAGCGATCCCTCTTCCCATCGTAGTCCAAGGCCAGGTTCAGCTGAGAGTGCTCATCCGGAGCCATACCCGAACCCGTGAACTTGGCTCCCACTTTTCTGGGCCGCTGGTAGGTAAAAATGAAGCACAAATGAAGCCCTCATTCTTGTTACATATGTGCCACTATGAACACATCGAAGCTCCCCTGTGTGTTGACAGGAGGTCAGGTTTCTAGATGTTTTTGTTGAGAACGCCGATGTTTACCTCCAAGCAGTCCTTCTTCTTGTGTGTCACCGCACCGCAGTTTTCACACGAACCCTTGCGGAACTTTGTGGAAATTGGTTTCTGGTGACAGAATTAAACATGAAGCTCTTAGTTTATAAACAGGAACTTTCCATACACAATATCTGCTCCATTGTGAACTGGTCACCATCTCATGACAACAACTGACCTCGTCCACCCCCCGCTTGTACCACTGTCCGATGGAGGAAACATAATCTTCTTCCTCTTCCTGGGGCCTCTGATGCTTAAGCGTGGGTCTCTTGGACGGGTCGATGTACCACGGCACCGACGAAATGTACTGGGGGATGTGAGGGTTGATGTCTCTGGAAGGGAGAACCGGTCAGGTCAACACAACAGTAACGACTAGGGAAGCTCATAGCCCTCTCCCGGTAAAACGACCCTCATGTCCATATTCATCTAATGCTGATCGCCATTAAATACAATCAGATCAGGCTTATATTCTCATGAATGGGGCTCACCATGGAAGGCATTTGCCTTTTTGCAAGGAAAATGTGTTTTGAACGTTTGCCAAAATAAATAAAGAATACTCTGATAACTCTTGACTGTTTTGATTGAGAATAAGCATTACATGTTTGGTTGGTAATATTGCCGTTCATCATTAGGCCAATTCCTACTGCAGATGCGTTGCATTCTAAAAATAGATTAGTTTTAAACGAGTACTCGATTGATCCTCAAGGAATTCATTCGATCACTCGAGTTTGGAATTTACTACTCATGCCCATCCCTACTATCTATCTATCTATCTATCTATCTATCTACATGGAGGTAAGAATGGGGGGTCACAATGTGTGACCCCCCCATTCTTACCTCAATGTCCACACTTATATTCTCATGAATGCGGCACACCATGGAAGGCATTGGGACCCCTATTCGCCCACGTCGACCTGCTTACTTTCCCTCCTCGTCCACCTCGGCCGGGGCGTTTCCCAGCTTCCTCTGCTCCTCCAGCTCCTTCTTCTTCCTCCAGTCCTCGCGGGTCATCTTCTTGGGTTCGTCCAGCCCCAACATCGCGTCCTGCCCGGCCTGCGAGGGCCCTTCTTCCGTCATGACTGCGGGTCTGGATTGGTTTTAAAAACAGAATGTGGTCGTTATCGTTACAGTATATCCTTTAGAGTTTAATCATCCTATAAAATCAAACCGTATCACGATTCTTTTTTGTATATTGGACATTTAGTCGTGCAAGACGTGCATTGGCTAACTGGTGGTGCTAACACGATGGCGACTTCTTGCATGCTTTTGATGGCTTTATGTTCTTCAATTAAGATAACCCGCTTTTAATGATTGCACAATCTGTATACAAATATAGTTTACCTTTTCGGGATTCCAAAAAACACTGGTTTGGGTTAGTTGAAGGGGGTTATTTACTTTCTGATGCTAGCTGATGTTTTGATTACGCAGACGGAGCAGTCGTCGCCATTTTACGTTTTTGTATTTCGTCACCAGAGAACTTCTTCGTGGGAACGCTAATTCGTGGTGGTGAGGGCGCCCCCTACTGGACACCTGGTGGTAATTGCGTCCTCTGCTGAACAGGCCGGAGACTCCCATATCCAGCTGCAGCCCCGGAGAGCAACACCCTGGCGTGACAACCGGTGACAACCATGGTGACACAACCCACGCGCGACGGAAGTACTCTGGTGTGATTTATTTGTGAGACTGTCAATATGCTTAATATATTGAGTAATATTCATGTTAACTCTCACTTACTTCCATGAACGAAGTGCAGCAATTTTTTTAAAAAGGGCACAGTATTATTATATTCGAATTTAGTGAAAAGTAAATAAACCACGGCACGGCTTTAACATGAATATTACTCAATATTTTAAGCATATTGACAGTCTCACTTCCATGGTTGATCTTTGGTGTCTGATAGCGGTGTGTAAAAAAAGGTTTAAAAAATAAATCACTTCCGTCACACCAGAGTACTTCCGTCGCGCATGGGTTGTTGTCACGCCAAGGTGTTGTTCTCCGGGGTTGCAGCTGGACCCTACTCTGAGGAACTGCTGCTGGCCATTTTAATCTTCTAGATCTGATATTGATGGTGTATATGCTATCTGAATTTTATGTATTGTTCATTGGATTGGGTTAATTAAATAAGCCAGAAAGGGGTAACATAGAATTTGATTAAAATGCTACTGTCGTAAAACTTTACTAACACATAGATTATTCTTGAGCACAGTACAGTTTGATTAAAACATTTCTTTGCAAGATTTACCCAATGAGGAAAGGAGTCAACAATGGATGAAACTCAGTTGGTATTGTGCTTACAAATATTATACATGACAATGTAAAAGACTATTGAGAAGTACAAAACTCAGTAACAAAATGGTAGGCCTACATTACCTGCATGTCTATTAAGTGTGGTGACCAACTGATAAATATGCAGTGTAAACTAGAAGTGCTTCATGGAAATATTTCCCCCAAAAACCTGCAAATGCAGTACATTCTTTTGATTTTACCCAACACTCAATTACTTTATAGGTTTGATCATTTTCTTTCTTTTTTACAATGACATTCAAATCCCATTTCCACTGCTTTGACATTGGTTTGAAATCCCTTGACCATATTTAATACCTTTCTAAAACCGTTTTTGTTGGAGACAAAAGTTTGTGTCCAAGTAGATGACTGAAAAACACAGATTATCATCTACATGGCCACCACAGCCATAAAAAAAAGAAAAAGGTAAACTAACCATGACTTTCCCATCAGAAATAAATAATACTTTATACTCAAATGGATTGAGAACAAAACCAAAGCAGACATGACCAAATACAACTTAAAGCACGACAAAATATCTGAAAGACGCTCAGCTAGGAAAACACAAGTCAACAACCTGATGGAGCAGCTGCCTGGACAGAAGTACAATAATCCACTCTTCGCTATCCCGTCGCCCAGTGCTTGCTTTGGCCAATCTATATTTGGCTGCAGTTTCTTGGATTATGTGGCAAAGGGATTCCAGCACCATATCACAGATTTCAAATCGTTCAAATTGTTGAATTTAAGTACAAGGATATCTGTAAAGTAGATATAGAAAACTGACCGCCATGTGAGATAAATCGGATCCAGGGAAATTTGGGTTATTTAAAAAACAACGACACTTGCTTATGAAGAGACTGCTTATGATGGAACTGCTGATTTCTGAATCTGTAAGAATTGTATTTCAACAGTGCTCCGAACCAAACGCCAGGTAATTAGTGTTGAACAGAGATCGAGGTTCCTGTTTCAAAAACCATTCCCTCTTAAATCGTTCCCATAGCAACACGACAATGTCTGCATCGTTAGCTATAGTGTCATCATTAAGCACTGTGTCCTGCAGCAATCACTGGCCTGCCTGAGCTGTTCGAAACATACTGGTTTGTTGACTCCTCCTGGAAAAACAACATTTTACATTAAATTTGTATTTAAATGGTTTATTCTCACCCATCCTTGTATGAACCAAGCAGTTGTTACCTCTCAGTTTTAACATTGAACGATGAAAAACATGATTCTGACGACACTTGTACTCAAAAAGACAAGTCAAAAACGACATGATAGGATGGCCATGTGATGACAGTAAGTGACAAGTTGAGGTTTTCTCATAATTTTTTTTGTACTCCGAACATAAAAAAAAGGCAACAAAAAAATGTAAACAACTTTTTGAGAAAAAAAAACAAACAACATGACAGCACCAGACAGAAATAAGCATATCAACAGTTAGTATAAACGGGCCGATGGGGCGAGTCCTCGGGCTATAGCACCAGTACACCCCCGAGGTCTCCGACCCGGGGGGGGCCGGAAGGCTGCGCAGCACCCCCACATGAAGGCAGTGTTGCATTCAACTTCAGTACCAAGTGGATAAAGTCTCTCAGCCATCGTCCCTACCCCCATCCTTGTCCCTCCTCCAAAATAAAATGTCTACGGCGCGTCGTGGCTGATGTCATTTCTTAGGAATGCTTGGTCAACTTCAGTCAAAGGAAGAGATCTGTGGGTGGATGGATGGACGGATGGATGGATGGATGGATGGGCTCGGCAACTGTCACTCATCCTCAACCCTCCCCCATTCGCCCATATCACTTGCCTCCACCTCACCGTCGTCTTCCTCACCCTCCACATAATCATCCCATGAGTTGTATACCTCCCCATCTTCATCCTCATCCTCCTCCTTCCCACCGTACTGTGGATTATTGTCCTCCTCGTCCTCCACAATCTCCATCGCGTCATCATCATCATCATCATCCTCCTCCTCCTCCTCATCTTCCTCATCATCCTCATCGTCGTCCTCCTCCTCACCGCCGTCCCCTTCCTCGTCCTCCTCGTCCACCTCCCCGTCCTCCACCTCCACCTCCTCCTCCTCCTCCTCCTCCTCGTCCTCCACCTCCTCCTCCTCCTCGTCCTCCACCTCCTCCTCCTCCTCCTCCTCCTCGTCCTCGTCCTCCTCGTCGCCCGGGCCCTTGGAGGACCCCTCGGGGGACGAGACGGGCCCCTCTGAGCCGTCTGACCCGTGGGCGCGGCCGGTGGGCAGGAAGCTGGAGGTCGCCGTCTTGGTGTTGATGTAGAGACGGGGAGGGGGGAGCGGCTTGGCCGAGGCCGCGACGGCCAATCCGGCGGCCGATCCCACGGCGGGCTGGGGAGCGGCGGCGTTGGCGTCGGCGTCGGCGGCGGACCCGGGCCCCGGAGGAGCCCCCGCTTTAGGGAAGGGAGACGGGCCCATGGCGGCGGGGGCCACCGGGGCGGTGTACTCGCGGATCTCCCCGGGCTCCAGCGGGTCCGGGCCACAGGGGTCGTGCTCGCTGCAGGACAGCTTGCCGTCCAGCTTGGAGATGAACAGCATGCCGTCACGGTGCTCCTTGCAGTACGAGCTGGGGCACATCTCGCAGAACGAGGCCGCCTCTTTACCGCACTCGTCGCACTGGTGCCAGGGACACTCCCACCGCCCTGAGGGACACAGGACACCACCGTCACGCAACACGCCACACAGTGACACAGGACACCACCGTCACGCAACACGCCAAACAGGAGCACCACCGTCACGCAGGACACCACCGTCACGCAACACGGCAAACAGGACACCACAACCGTCACGCAACACACCAAACAGGGCCACAACCGTCACGCAACACGCTTATGACAAACATTATCATATCACGATGATATCAGCAGGTTATCAATGAATTTCTCATTCTGTGGCACAGAATAATAGTTTATAGTATATCAATAATAAAGCACTTTCCGATTGGTAAAGGTTTGCAATTTAGACAAAAGTACAGAAATAATTCATGTTTTTACAAATTATTTACTTTTCATAAATTAATGACATGAAAAACACGCCGTGGATTAAAATGCACCCATGACTCGGAGTGGCTAGACAGGCAAGTCTAGTTCAGATAGGATTGTTCAGCATCGTCAAGCCTCCCGTTCTAGGGTGGTTGGAAGTTGTGAAGCCTCAGCTGGTAAGGAGACCGTTTAAATGGACGACCTGTATGACCCCACACGTCACCCACCTGCCGGCCTCTTGGCCAGGTTGAGGCAGTCTGCGTGGTACACCTTGGGACAGCCGGGCTTCTTGCAGGACACGATCTGACCGGCGTCCCCGCAGCTGAAGCACTCGTCCTCCCTCTCCTTGGTCAGCTCCGGCTTGCTCTTCTTCTTCATGGGGAGCTTCTTCTTGCCCTCCCTCAGCTTGAGCTTCTCCGCCGACTGCCGGTTCTGCGGAACAAGGATAGAACGTTCTAGGAGATCAGGCGGGGCATGCCGGTACAAAACGGGGTGACTCATGCTGTCCGTAGAGGAGCAACATTAGGGCGTGTTCTGCCGTTAAAGGGGCGATATCATGCCACCAGATGAGAGTGTGATCAGCCATTACAAGCGGGGTTTCCCTGCGCCCTAGTGACATCACCCGTGGGTGTGTCCACCTAGATGTAGGGTGGAACTAACTAACTGCGGTGACGGAACCGGCCGGTACCTTGGGCCGGACCCCCAGGAACCCGCTGCAGTTTGGGGCTCCACACTTGCAGACCGTCTTCCCGTTGCCCAGACACTCCAGGTTGTAGTTGAAGGTCAGCTCCACACCTGTTCCAGGGGCGGTTCGTACAGTGAACAGGCGCCACACCATCTTCTTACAGACCATCATTTTCATCGTGCATTGCAATCAATAACATCATTTCAACTTTGCCAGTATCAAAACATCCAGACAACGAGGAGGCGGATGTGGGACAGACCTTGGGGGATGTCCTGGACGGCGAACAGCCCCACCCGGGTGTCCCCGTTCACCGTCCACTTCTGCGTCTCACAGTTGGGCTGGCAGCAGTGGTTCATGAAGCGCGCCTGGTTCCCCTTGGGCCCCGCGTCGATGATCCGGTCCTACGGGGGATCGGGAGAAAGCATTCAGATCCACTATGCATCCTACAGTTGTTCCCATAGCGATACCAGCATCGGAAACTACCCCGATAGTTCACCATCACGTGACCAGCTCATTGACTACATACAATGCTAGATGCTGTAGCGTTAATACTCTGTATCGGCCAATACTAAAGTTCAGAAATGGTAATCGGTATCGGGAATGAAAAAAATAATAATAATAATGGTATCGGAACAACTCTAATGCATACCAAGCTAGCAACAAGAAATCCTTAGTGAGCCACCAGCACGTAGCCATGAGCAAATGATGAGGAACGCTGACTAATACTTATTTAATTGCCGAGCGTTTCAGCAGGGAACACAAACTCACGCTAGAGGCAGGAAGGGAATCAGAACTCATGCTAACAATACGGTTTAATAAAAGTAAGGTTTTAAAGTTAGTTCGGCTGGTTAGTGTAATTACCAGAAAATGTCCGTTGCTGGAAATACCCTAAAGGTTTGATCGTATTGCAATAATAACGAAACACGGCGATTTGAAACTTAATTTCAAATAGACTAATCAATTAGTACTACAGTAGTCAGACTTAAACATGCATTCACTGAATCGGATATAGCTTAGTCTGAATAAGCTCTTGCTGATAAATGTAATCTAAATATAAAAAAGGAGCTCACCTTGTCCAGTGTAAGCATGTAGAAGTTACAGATGTCGTTCTCCTGCGCGTGGCGGATCCTGGCGCGACACTCCTCTTCGTCTATCACCTCCCCGACGTACTCGTTCACAAAGGCTCCCTGGGGACGGAGGAGGACGGAGAACACGCTCAGCACCGGGGACGTCCTCCACGGAGGCTCAGCGCAGTCCGCTGCCTCGAATCCCGAGCCTCCACGGACGAGGGGCCCTTGAGCAAGGCACCTGAAACCCCCACCTGCTCCGGGAGTGCCGGTGTGCCCCCGTGTGTGTGGACCTCTGTGTGTGTGGACCTCTGTGTGTGTGGACCTCTGTGTGTGTAGACCACTGTGTGTGTAGACCACTGTGTGTGTGTGGACCTCTGTGTGTGTGGACCTCTGTGTGTGTAGACCACTGTGTGTGTAGACCTCTGTGTGTGTGGACCTCTGTGTGTGTGGACCTCTGTGTGTGTAGACCTGTGTGTGTGGACCTCTGTGTGTGTGGACCTCTGTGTGTGTGGACCTCTGTGTGTGTGGACCTCTGTGTGTGTAGACCTCTGTGTGTGTAGACCTCTGTGTGTGTAGACCTCTGTGTGTGTGGACCTCTGTGTGTGTGTGGACCTCTGTGTGTGGACCTCTGTGTGTATGTGTTCACTGGCTACCCGGATGGGTCAAAAGCAGAGAAGAATTTCCCCCAAAAAGGGATAAATAAAGGATAACTTAACTTAACCTACCCATCATATGACAAAAGAGGGGGGGAACGATGTTATGAAAATTAAAAAAAAAGGTTACCAGCATCGGGGACTTGGGACTTTGTACGAAGTTTAAACCCAATTCCAAGCAAAAGAAAGTGACTCCCCATCACGGTGACTCGCTCGTACCTTCTTGATGTCGAGGATGGCCCTGAGGCCCCAGCCCCGGGCCAGCGTCCTGAAGATCTCCACGGGGGAGTACTGCCGCTTGGTGTAGGCCTGGTTCTGGCAGCGCTCCCCGGCCACACACACCTGGGGGCTGCACTCGTACATCAGCATGCGGTTGATGCACTCCGAGTCCACGCCACACGGGCTCTCGTCCAACGCCTTGCAGTTGCAGCGCGGGATCTCCGATTGGTCCGCCGTGATGATCTGCACCTTGCCGATTGGTCGGTTCACCTGGGGAGAAGAAATAAAAGGAAAAATAATAAAAAACATATATGGTTACCAAAAACGTAGACTTAAATTGTACCCTGGAAACACTGGAATTACATTTAGTCACATACATATTTTATTATATTTATGTATTATATACATATGTATATACTTGTGGTTGAGATTATGCAGTGGTTTTCATTCAATGATTTTCTGTATAACTTCATGAGGTTCAGCCGGATTCAAATCGTTCCAAAGGGAGGGCGTTGCCAGGGAGGGCGTTGCCAGGGAGGGCGTTGCCAGGGAGGGCGTTGCCAGGGAGGGCGTTGCCAGGGAGGGCGTTGCCAGGGAGGGCTCTGGACGCAGTACCTTGATGTGCCTGTAGGGCGGGGGCTTCTTGTCGTTCTTCCGGTCCTCCTGCAGCTGTCTCATCTCCTTCTCCGCCGTCAGCTCTCTGAAGCGCTCCGCGGCCACCGACAGGGCTGAGGGGGAGACAGGGCAGGTCAGGAGAAACCCTTCAGGCTCGCTGCTGTTTCCACTCAGGTCCTGCCAGTTACACTAACATCGTCTTAAACACTGAAATTATACACAGAAAATCACCCCTAATGTTCGACCAAAAAATAAATGTAACTGGACTTCATTTATACCTGCTTTCCCAACCAGTGGCCACTCAGAGCGCATTACAATACTGCCAAACATTCACGCACACATTCACATACTGACGGCGGAGTCAGCCATGCAAGGCGACAGCTAGCTCGTCGGGAGCAGTTAGGGTTAGGTGCCTTGCTCAAGGACACCTCGACACTCAGCTAGGAGGAGTCGGGGATCGAACCAGCAACCTTCAGGTTATCAGCCAACCCGCTCTACCTCCTGAGCTACTGCCGAGTCATATAATCCTTCACAACCCGAGCATCCCATAAACAACTCTGCGCACCTTTCTTGTAGATGGCGTCGGCGCCCTTGCCCATCTTCTCGATGTTGTGCGTGTCGCCCTCCATGTAGGGGAAGACCCTCGCCTGGTAGGTCCACACGAAGTCCTTGGAGCCGAAGAACTGGACGGGGAACTCTCCCACCTCGTGCTTCATCCGTAGGGTGTTCTCCGGGACGTCTTTGGCCAGGCAGACCTCAGCCGGCCACCATCTGATCAACGCACGGGGGGGGGGGGGGGGGGGCATCAGAGACCCCGAGAAACACACAGTCTAATAATGGTCCACCATGTTAAGAAATGTAGTTTAAGAAGAAGTTTTTCCCCCCCAAGCCATACGGACAATGAATCCATAATTCCCCCCTCTTCATAAACTTTTTATTTTATTTAATCCTCTTTTTTTTCTATCTCCATACTTTCTATTATTAAACTTTGCACAGCTGGGAGTTGAAGTCGCAATCCACATTTCACTACTTTTTGTTCAACAAATTACACATGTGACAAATAAATTCTTGAACCTTGAATCTTAGCCAAATTTCGAAGCCCAAAGTCCCAGCCACCATCAGAACTGAACGTGTTTATTCGTGCTTCACATCCAAGTCCATCACAGTACGCTTGAACCAACCAACATGTGAGATGTTAACATCCTCACACACTGGCGGGTTAACATGGAGCTCAGCCTCAGAGTCCAACAGGCTCACACAGCGCGGATCAGCGCCGTTTAGGACGTCAATCAAGATAAGATGTTCTTTATTAATCAAAGAGATTCGCCCGGAAATTAGCCGTAAAGCAGGATCCAAAGTAATATCCTGAACGACCAAACAGCATTCCTCCAATGCCCTGGACCAATTTGTCTGCTTTAAGTGGCAACGCCTCATTCAACATGAGTAAAATAAGCCGACCACACTGTTCCGGTCGCTAGGATACAGGGAGATGAACGGAGGCCTTACCTGTAGCGAGCCCATTTCACCCACAGGATGTCCTTGATGCGCGGCTTCTTCCCGGCCTTGCAGTCGTTGCAGAACCAGCTGCCCTGGGGCATCTGGATGTTCAGACACTCCTGGTGGAACGCAGCTGGACAGGATTCACAGCACAAGAGACTTCCCCCTGAAGAGAAACCAGATTCACACGTCTACTATTGAGTCATCAGCAGACGCTTTTTTTTTTTTTTTATTGAACCTTTGCCAGGAGCCATAAATAAATTAGGTAGGGGTTGAACGTGCATCCAGCTCAAGGGCACAGGATACAGGTAGTGACTAGTCGGAGGTTCGAACCCGGAACCTTGGGACTGGGTCGTCCAACACTAAACTACAGACTACACTATCCTGCCCCCACGACTCCCCGTCACACATTCATCACTCTTGTGTGGAAGAGTTGATGCGAGTACATCTCTTCCCCCCCCCCGTCCACCGGCCCCGTGCTGACCTTCAGAGCAGACGAAGCACCAGCTGACGTTGATGTGCTCGTGGTTCTTGTAGCCCTTGCGTGGCGTGAAGTGGTTGGGGCAGAGGAAGCTGTTGTTGGCCAGCACCAGGCTGCCGGCGGGCATGCAGTTGTCGTTGGCGTGGTAGGCCACGGGACAGCGCACACAGCGGGCCAGACGACCTGCGGAGCCACAGGGGGAGAGACCGTCAGCCAGGAGGAGACAGTCAGCCAGGGGGAGAGACCGTCAGCCAGGGGGAGAGACCGTCAGCCAGGGGGAGAGACAGTCAGCCAGGGGGAGAGACCGTCAGCCAGGGGGAGAGACCGTCAGCCAGGAGGAGAGACAGTCAGTCAGGGGGAGAGACAGTCAGCCAGGGGGAGAGACAGTCAGCCAGGGGGAGAGACAGTCAGCCAGGAGGAGAGACAGTCAGCCAGGGGGAGAGACAGTCAGCCAGGAGGAGAGACAGTCAGCCAGGAGGAGAGACTGGAGCACCAATATCACCCGTCGGAATCAAGATATTACTTTGACCATTTTTTAACGAGGTGAATGTGTTGACGGCATCAGTATGCTGTTGATTAACACCTGTTCACACCACATGCGTCCGTCGACGGATGGGGGCTTTTTTCCGGGTTGTATTACAAAGGCGATTTCATTGGACGGTGTCCTTGCGTAAATTTGCATAACGCAGTCTGATTGGCCGACGGATCCGTCGCTGCCTGAAAAGTTGAACATTTCTCAACTTTTTGACAGAACGGACGGACCCACAATGCATTTCGCGAGCGCCCCGTGCAAAGTCAACGAGTTCCGTCGACGGACGGAGGTAGTGTGAACAAGGTGTAAGGAGTAAAATAACTTAAGTAATGCTTTTATAATAATCGTCATTATGTCGACAAATAAGTATGTTTCATGTTTGACACTGTATGGTTACCGAAAACATAGACTTCAAATTGTATCCTGGAAACACTGGAATTACTTTTAGTCAAACATACTTTATTATAAACATGTGTATATACTCGTGGGTGACGTTTTAATCTGATGACTTTCTGTCTAACTGCTCTCTTCTGACTGCGTTGTTCTCCTGACCCAGCGGCGGCGGCGGCGGCGGCCTACCTTTGGAGCTGGAGAGGCTGAGGGGGTTGGCGATGTGGCAGGCCAGGCAGACGTGAAGGGAGCAGCGGAAGCCTTTTCCCTGCGGCTGGCTGGTGGAGGAGGCCATGACGCAGTCCGTGTGGTAGAACTTCCCACACATGGGAACCACGCAGCGCTTCACGCCGCTGCCCGGCTTCTTGCACACGTAGCACGCGTGCTCACCTGAGAGGGAGTCACAAACACGTTTGGATTTATTTACAGATTTGTTTTTCAGGAATCCGGTTACGGATTTGCGTCGGTTAATAAGAGCTTTGAATGTCAGAGAAAAAGGGCGTTGAAAATAGAAACCAATATTTTCTAAATAGGGTACGTAATCTTACACACTGCTACTCCCAGGGGGTTGCAATGCTATTTACAGATCGAGTGTTTAACTACGACTATTTGCCAAAGCCTTGCGGGAAGGGGGCAAGCATGTAGTAGCTTTCATACGTCCATGCTGGACATAACATATAGTGAATCTCATCCTGCAGCTTTTTACACATGCCCTCCCTGCACTGACGAATAACGATAAAAGAAACCTAAGACTAAGGAAGTAAATCTTTGACCACAGCCCAGCGCGAAACTGAAACCGGACAAGTTCATCAACTTGCTCGTGGAGACGAGCTGAACCCCTAAACAATGCGAGTCCACCCACCTGAGCTGCATTCACGACACATGAACTTCCTCTTGGGAGCGACGGCCAAGCCCAGACACTGCGGATGGAAGGCTCCGTAGCACTGGCCTTCACACAGCACCAGCTCCCCGGTCCGCTCACACATCTACACACACACGCACACACACACACACACACACACGAGAGAGGAAAGGCGGTCACTTGTCGATGTGCTTCTGAACGAAGGGCGTTCAGAGTCTCTCAGGCCGATGGAGCCAAGGCCTCACCTGGCACACGTTCTCCTTCAGAGTGGTGGCGCCCGCTCGTCCCTTCACGTCCGCGTGGAAGCTGTGGTTCACCCCGGGACTCGGCCCCTGAAGGGAGCAGGCAGCAGGAGAGGGTGAGGTGGGCTCGGAGGTCGACTGAGCTCTCAACCATCGCACACCGTTGATTTAGCATAGTTGATTTGACGCTTTTGTCCAAAGCGAATGACTGAATGAAGATATTACCCAAAACAAGCATGAATCATTTGAATAAATACAAATTCATCAAATAAGCAAAGCAACTGGTTTGGAGTGCTGCTATATAGAAACAAGAGATAGTAATAGAGATAGAGCGATATAGGTGGACCCGGATAGAGCGATAGAGATGAATGGGCCATCACGGACATCATTTGACCGTAAGAGCATGCCGACCTGGGGTTTGGTAGCAAGCGTCCCATTGGCCAGGGTTGGCCCCGCCTCCGAGCCGCAGCCCTCCCCCTCCATCTTGGGCGTCCTGGACCCGGTCGGTGGGGAAGGCTCGGCCGGGAGGAAGACCCCCGGCGGGCCCCCGGGTCCTGGGGGGCTGGCGGCGGGGCTGGGGGGGCTGGCGATGCTCGGGACGACCGGCTCTTTCTTCATGAGGTCGTCCTGCAGAGAGAGAGAGAGAGACGCTCGTCAGGGGGCAGAGCAGAGGACCTTCTGACACCGTCTTTCGACTGAAACTGAAACTTCTACACCCCCCCCCCCCCCCCAAAACTGAACCCCCGCAATCGGTGGGGGGGGTTGTGGTCGGCTCGCACATGCACCAACAAATGTCGCAGACGGCGGACACCGTGGAACGAGTCTCGACTGGATTAAGAACCAACTCGTCTCCGGGAAGTTCCCAGCCGCTGATTTTGTTTACAGTTATATTTAGGTTCGACTTTTCCTTTGAGCTCTAAAGAAATACGGGTGACGTCATAGCTAGCTACGGGCTAGCATGAGAACAGAGGAAATTGTGATGCTTTCCCTTCAACCACGCGGTTTCAGTCGTGTGTCTCTGCTACCTGAGTGTCTGCGGCGGTCTTCTTCTCCTCTGAGGTAATCCCACAGAGTCTCTTGGCCTCCTTGAACGAGATGAACACACAAGGTTGAGTCGTGTAACACTGCAGGGTTACCGTAGAATAAATGACACATTCTTACAGTTTTGTCAACATGCCATCTTTGTACCTTCTTGTTGGCGGGAGCGAGAGACACTTCTTCTATGGTGCATTCCAGGATCCGCTGGGAGAGTTTCCTTGGCCTTTTCCTCTCTTGGGACGCTGACGCTATGAAGTAAATACACTTTAATGACAGAGGAATACTCGTACGTGCTCCAGTAACAAGTTTATTATCACAGCTCATCATCGCAGTACACTCTGGATGACGGGCAGAGAATGAGCAATGATTTAGCGTGAACGCAGAAAGGGCTTCCCCCTCTCAAGAGCTCTAGGGCTGCCCCAGGAAACGCAGGTTTAACATCAAAATAACAACAGTTAGAGATGTAATGTAAAGTACATTTACATTTATCAGACGCTTATCCAAAGCAACTAACAATAAGTACATTTGTCAGAAGAAAGAGAAACAATATGTCGCTGTCGGTGCAGTAAGGATGTTCATAGAAACAACTGTTGGGTGAACCCATTCCCCAACTTAAAAGATAGCCAGGATAAGACACTACACCATGCTACACCTATTTTTAAGTGCCAGGACGTACAACACATAATAAGTGCGTATGGGGGTTGGGAGGGGGTGGGGGAGGGTAAGGGGGGAGGAAGTGTCATCCTGCATCGGCCCTCGCCTCAGCCCACCCTCCCTGGTTCTAGCGCGGCTCGGGCCCCGTCCACACGGAACCGATTCTTTGCTGAAAACGCGCAAGTCTTGTGCGTTCGGGCCGGCCGTCCAAATTGAATTACTAACTACATTAAAAAGTATTTCTGCTCAATCTAAAAAGGGTTAACAACTGCTATCTCGGATGAATGTTAGCATACAGCGCGCAGGCTGGATGCACTCCACTCCACACAGCGTTCCTACAGCTCGCCGCGTTCTCCCAACGAGGCCGTCTTTACGGAGATAGTCCTGAAACGCGTCGAAGGAAAACGGAGGGGAAAGAGAGTCCTGTCTGGGGGGGGCACTCACAGGGGTCTGGAGGTAGATCGGGGCCCTCGCCCGCCTCAGGGGAGGAGGGGGGGGAGGAGGAGGAGGAGGGCGGCCGGGGGGCGCAGTCCTCCTCCAGGCGGCCCCTGGCGTGGGGGGGGACGGAGCCCGGGCTGGAGGATGAGGTCACGGTCGGAGTGCGGGGACAGGGGGGGTCCGCCGCCGGACTGGGGGTCTCCGGGCTGCTGTCTGCTTCGCTGGTCTGGACACACACACACACACACACACACACACACACACACACACACACACACACACACACACACACGTGGATACATTACATTGATACCGCAGAAACCCCAGTTATTTAACAATTATAGGCCGAGGGCTCGGTGAACAGTGGGGAGTAGCCCCCACTGTTCACCGAGGGCTCGGTGAACAGTGGGGAGTAGCCCCCACTGTTCACCGAGCCGGAGGTGAAGAATTATTTTCGTATACACTACACGTGAACACTCCAAAAATAAACAAGATAATACTTTTTGCCGGGATTATTTTGTTTTTATTAGCAGTTTATTTATTTTTTTAGCGTGACGGTCGTTACACGAGCGAAAACAATGTCCCGAGTTTGAGATCTCAATCATGGGATAATGGGCAATATTCCGAGGATCAAATTGCACCATCTTAGGAGGTTCACGTGCAGCGTATACTTAATGTGTATATCTATACATTATATTGATACCACAGAAACCTCAGTTGGAGGAAATAACGTCAGACTGCGAGTCTGAATTATAATGAAACAATGGAAATTATATAGATTAAGTATATAGCATATATGTATTTGCATATAAATGGTGGAATGTTGTCATCACAATGTATGAAACAGTCTCTATTATAACCTTTACCTGCATTTGTAAAGCTTACACAATTTTTTTTTTGATATTATAAGCCAGTATGTAAAGTTGCACCTACACATACGCATGAAAGAAAACGCAGAATAACTTCTCCAAACTTGACCTGGGTTAGAGACTCATTACCGAAGAGAGCTCTATTCCACAGAGCTCTGTGCAAGAGCCGAATATATTTATGTATGAATTATTAATATTACCATTCTGGAGGGTTCAGCGTTCCTCTTTGATTTCTTCTTTGGGGACGTTATTGGTTCGCGCTCGTCGCTGGCCTCCAGGAGTCTCTTACTGGGTCTGCGCAGACGCTTGTCTGAGGGGAAGCAAACACACCGTCAGCTGTTTATCACTCAGACCACCACAACCACACCCACAACCACAACAACACCCACAACCACAGCAGCAGCAGCTCATCGTCCAGCGCCGTTCCCGCCCTTACCGCTGGAATCCGAGACGTTGGAGCAGTCCTCCGACAGGTTGCCGTCGCCCAGCGTGACCTGGGGGGAGCCCGGGCTGAACCCGGCGCTGTCCGTGCACACCCCCCCGTTGACCTGGCCGCCCGGCCGCCCCCCCGCGGGCCCGGGCCCGCCCCCGCCCCCGCCCCCGCCGCCCCGCTCTGCCAGGCCCTCCGCCAGCTGCCAGCGCTTCTTGGGCGCCACTTTGGATTCGCAGCTCATGCCGGGGTGGCCGGGGGCGGCGGGGGGGGCGGCGGCGGCCGGCGGGGACGCCCGGGACCCGGGCTCCGCCAGGTCGGCGTGCCCGCTGACGAACTCCCGGCCGTACGCCATGTCCGCCAGGTCCGGGGACAGCCCCGGGATGCTGACCTTCAGCTTGGCGGGGATCCGCTGCTTCCTGCGCTGCCGGTCGGCGCCGGCGGCCGGCGAGAGGAGCGGCAGCGCTTCACATTTGTAGGCGTCGTTTTTCATGATGGCCTTGGTCTTCTTCTTGGGCTTGGCCGCCGTGGCGTTGGCGTTCTGCAGCGGGGGGGGCTTCCCCGGCCAGCCGTTCTCCACCTTGATCCCTGAGCTGCGGCCCCCCAGGTGGGGGCCGGCGCCGGAGCCCTTCAGTAGTGGGTTCGGACCCCCCGGGGCGGTGGGGATGACCAGGGGCTCCTCCTTGATGAGGACGGGGGGCCGGGGCACCACCAGCGGCCTGCCCTCCAGCTCGCGGGTGTCGTGCCGGTCCTTCAGCCGCATGAGGAAGGTGCTGAACATGTAGTTGGCGTCCGGCTGGAAGGCGCTCTGGTCGCCGTCCTCGCTGCCCCCCCCCTCCTCCTCCTTCACCAGAGACTTGAAGGTCAGCTCCTTGCCCTCCTGGAAGGCGTCCAACGGGGAGAGCGAGGAGGGGGGGGAGGAGCCGGCCGACAGGTCCGACGCCACGTTCTCCGTCTTGATCTTGGCCGGGGGCACGAGGGCGAGCGCTCGGGACCCCCGGGACGGGGACTTGGGCAGCGAGCCGTTGCAGACGCGCTTCTTGTCGGGCTTCCTTGCGCGGCGTTTGGGGGAGCTGTGGCCGGTGGAGGACGACACCTGGTCTGCCCCCGCCTCGGCGTCGCTGAGCACGCCGTCGCCGTCGCCTTCATCGTTCTTGTCGTCCCCCTCGTTGTTGTGGCTCTTCGTGGAGGTGTGGCCCGTCGCCGGGGCGTCCTTGAGTCCCGTCTCCTCCTCGGCCTTCAGCGCTGTGGTCATCAGCCGACTGCTGGCGGGCAGGTGCAGGGAGTGCTGGTCCAGAGAACCGTCTTGTACGTTTTTACAGCCGTCCAAATCCGCGTTGGACTTTAAATGACTTAACCGTTTCTCATGGCAAACCGATTTGTTTGCGGAGGTTCTGGCGGCCTTGGCAGAGTTCACGGCCGTCTCGGGCGGCGAGCTCGTGTCCTCCACACCGCCGTCCTTCCCCGGCGTTGCACCCGGTTCCTTTTTGACCGCTTTGGAGCCTCTCTGGGTCTCCGGCGTGGGAAACCCCTCTGTCCGTTTGGGACGACTCAGCATGGGGACAGAGTCCAGGTCGGCGTAGGGGGAGTCCTGGGACTCTCTGACGGGGTCCGGGGCTTTGGGTAGCGGGCTGACCAGGTCCAGGATCGTGGGGGAGTCCTTCAACCCCCCCACGATGTGGCCGAATATGTCCGACAGGCATTTCTTCTTCTTCCGACAGGCCTTCTTTTGGAAGCCTTGGTTGGCGGTAGAGTTTACAGTGGGGTGTACAGTGGAGCTAACAGGGGGGTGCACAGTGGAGGGAGGGGGCACCGTGCCGTTGGGGGTCGCGGCGGGCGACGCGGGCCCGACGGGGCCCGGGGACAGCGGCCGGTGGGCCTCAGTCGGGGGGGTCTCGGTCGGGTCCGGACCCTGGAGCGGGTCGACGACCTCCCCGTTGAGGGGCACGTCCAGCACGTCGTCCGCACCCGCTCGGAGACCGGGACCTAAGCGCTCCGCTTCGGTCACACTGACCTTCCACGCCGTCAGTAAACTCTTGGGAATCTGGGGTGAGGATGACAAACGCTTCAGAGTGATGCTACCACTTCCAATCCTTCACTCTCCACATGATTAAGTATCAACCAATACAGCCCAGTTAACCACTGATCTGATCTATAACTTTAATTTAACAGAAGGGACGCAATTTATACGCATTTCTTCAAAATATATAAAAAGTGATACCATTTACCATGATGTGTCCAAAAATATGTGTCAGATTTCTGTGTCAAAACTATTCTCCAACATGGTATAACATTTGAGCCTGCCATTGGACCAATATAACAATTACACTTGGGGCATTTAGCGGATGCTTTTATCCAAAGCATCTTATAATAAGTACATTTGTCAGAATGAAGATAAACAACACCATATCGCTGTCGTTACAGTATGCAGTATCACAAGTTTGCAGGGCATCCCAACAGGTATTTATTTACCGTATACTTGTAGTCTTTCTCCTTCTGCTTCCCTCTCCGTCGGAGCACCGGGAGCTCGTTGAACTGGTGGCCTCCCTGGAAAGGAAGAATGGCCTTCCCCGGGACCCAGGCCCGCTCCGCTATCTCACCGATCGTCTCCAGGAAATACAAGCGGCACGGACGATGGCTCGGTGCTGGAACAGATATTAAATCAATGACCACAACGACGGTTGATCGAGTTGAAGCTCTTACTGAACGTTAGCATATTACATGCACAACCATGGCCGCCGCCATTGTTCACCCAGAGCACCGCCACCACACTTCCCGCGCATTCGCAGTCGATAACATGCAACTTAACACAGAGACGAAAGGAAAACGTTAAGACAAACATAAGGCTGGACATGGGACTTGAAAGTGAACAAATGGTGGATACAGTTTGAGGATGCCCAGACAACAAACCAGCCGTTGAATCTCCGCCTCACCTTTCATTTTAGTGTGAACCCCCTGCGGCGTGTCGGATGCGATCTGGCAGGGCCACCAGGGACGGCGGTTGAACTTAGCCCAGACCAGGTCTCCGTTCAGATACTTCACCGCCGACAGAAGCTTCTTCTTGGGGCTGTTTGACTGCGGAGAATAATAATTAAATAAGATAACAACATAATAGAATTATGTTTTGGATATGGACTTGTACTCATTATTGCGTTGCATTGTAAACAAAACAAAAACCATTTCACTGCCTGTGTTTACTTCTTCCCAAACAGTTGAAATTAATTGATCCAAGCTGTGCATTGCTCTGCCATCCGAGGTTAAGAAGCGGGTGGGATCCAGACACATTAAGAGCAACCTACAATTCTGACGCCAGCAGTTCAGTAACAAAACCAAAGCAATGCGAGAAAGGAAAAAGAAAGCTTTTGATGAAGGCTAAAGAGAGGGAGCCTGCCACTCACGTTGGAGTTGGTGCCGGACGGCGAGACCAGCCCGTGGTCGGGGCTGAAGGACAGCTCCGCGTCGCTGTCAGAGTTCTCCCCCGCACTCGAGTCCTCTCCCATACTGATCTCGGGCAGCGCGCTGGGGCTTAGTGTAGGGTTGAGTTCAGAAATGGTCTGGGCCATGAGGTTGAGGACGCCCGGTTTGTACACGCTCTGTTTGTCCGACCCTGAGCTGGCCGGGGCCGTCTTGCGGTCCGACGGGCCGCGGTGGAGACCCGGTCTGGGGGAAAAGGAGTGGAAGGAGGAGAGGCCCTCCTTCTTACCGCCGCCCCCCCGCTCCTCCGCCTTGAGGTCTCCGCCGTCGAACAGCGTGGACTCAAAGTGGAGGTAGCCGTTCGGCAGCGGGGAGCAGCGGTCCATGCTGTCGGGGCTGTGGGGAGGGAACCCGTTTTTGTCCAGCTCCGGGATCGCCTCGAAGGCGTCCGTCTGGACGGCGCCTGGCGACGGCGGAAGATGGACGGACGGCGCCTCAAACTCATCGTCATCGTCATCCTCCTCCTCCTCCTCGTCTTCCTCGTTGCTGATGGGGCTCGGTGAGTGCCGGTGCGTCCTGGCGCGGACGTCCATGGGGGGCCCGCCCAGGTCGGACCCCCTGCTCACCAGACTGTTGAGGTCCTGCAGGCTCCGCAGCGGGCTGCTGAAACAATGAGGTCGGTCGGGGGGGCTGTAGCCCGGGACAGGTGCTGCTTTGATGCTGGAGGATGGCAGTTGCATGGCTGGCGGTTGGCCCGACCTGCGCCTTCGACTGCCACATTGGTTTCCATAGGAAGTAGTGGTGAGGCCATTGGGGGGCCGTAGCTCTGGCTGACCCGAGCCGAACACGGAGCCTCCCCTAACAGCCCGTCTGTAAGACTGATTCATGTTGTCATGGCTCTTTCCTGACAAAAAACAAAAGGGTTCGTGTCAGGTGAACCAATATTTACACTCAAAGCAGGACAACAAGACGCAACCTCCAAGTTCTTATTATGGCTTCACGCACTGACCGGTATTGAAAGGGAATCACCGACCCGTGAAGACCTTAACCTTTTAGACAAAATACTTCGACAATCCCAATAAAAGCGACGGACGCCTTCCAAGGAGAATAGGTGCCATGTAGGGCTGCATGCTCACCGATAACCCGACATGGCTGGCCTCCATTCCAAAAGGCCGTCGGTCGCCAAAACAGAGGATACTACTCCTGACATGCTGCTTTCAGACAATGACTATTAAACCAAACCAGTCCGGGTAGCATTCACCGATCATAATAAAGCAAAGAAACAAGCGATCGCCGATTCGTATATTCGTAGGAGCGCACACGCTACGGCAAAGGTGGTGACACTGTGCCATCAGAGAAAGGGTCTCCCACAGACCTACTACACAAACAGGCTACAGCCACATAGCTACTGGTAACTTGGGACAAGAACTCATCGAAACAAGTTAAAAACGCGTCGACGTGGGGAAAGATCACGAAAACTCACCATTTGGACGTCGGTCACCGTGAAACCGACAGCGAATCTGTCGTTGTTGCGCTTAAAGCGGCTATTTTCCTCGGTTTGTGGAGGCAGATCTGCACACTCCCAGCTGCAGCAGCGCTAGGCCAGAGCGCAGCTCTCATTCTCTCCCCTTCATCACAGCCTCATCAGCGGCGGCCCTGATGAAAACTGTCACTTTAAATGCAAAAAATAAGCACTAGAACATTTATATTTGCGAGCACATCAAGTGCGAGGAAAACCGGCGTGTCACTATCAATCCTCAATCATCTATTTATATTATTTTAACACCATGATTTGAGCCTGCTGTCGGAGTGCCCCCCCGGTAATGATAAAACAAGCCCAGACTGCCTATGTTGGTGAGCACAGCGACCAATCGGCACCGCCACCCAACCCCCCGCTGCAAAGGGCCTGTCTCACCCTCCTCACCGTCTCCCTCACAGACACACACCCAGGTGCAATCACAGAGTCGGATATCCGTGCAATGCGTTTATGTTCTCTATCCAATGCATCTATTTATAACCAAAAATAAATTCTGCATTGTAGATTATAATAATAGAAATGTGGTGCTGCTGTTGATGTTTTTTTTGTTTTACGCCACTTGAAGTAGCCTAAGTGCCTGTTCTATGGATCCCAGGCCGCTATGGAAAAGGCAATGCACATTGAGCAGAGTCCCTGTAGTTAGAGTCCGTGCGCCATGTTGCCTCTCAGTCTCTGAGCTCAGGAAGCAGGCCGCTAGGCGCTGCAGACACAACATGTCGGTGCCAGTGGGGCCATGGAGCGACTTCTGCTCCGAAAAAACGACGTGTGTAGACGTTGGATTGTACTCTTATGTATTCCCAATGTTCCCCGCAGTTTGGATAGGAAACCCTAGGAACCCCGGGAGACGGCGTCAGTGCGCGTCTGAACAATAGACGTGGCTGTAGTGCCGCAGTGGCCTCGTCCTCCTGTACCCGGCGTCACACAAAGCCCGTCAAGTCCTTATATAAACCTTTATAGAGACCATTGCTCTTCACGGGTTTATGCTCATAAACCGACGTTCAATACAGGGCTACGGGTTAGACGTGGTTGTATAAATAGTAAACCTTCAAAAAAAAAAAAAGACAAAGACGTGAAGTCACTTGATTTTCCGTGGGGTCGGTTTTCCTGTGGTTGAAATGGATCGATTATCTTTCACATTTCACAACGTCAATACTTGGATGTATGACATGCGTTTGCGTTTCAGAGTCTGTACGGGGAGGGCCTGTACGGCTGGGTGATCAATTAGACTATTAAATGAAAGTTATTACCCGAAAATAAAAGGATAGGCCCGCTATTGGCACAGGAAGACCTCTAGCGTTCACTGTAGGTATTGCACGCATGTTTACTGTCGGAAATGACACTTTTATTAGGGTTTCACATACACCACAGAAGCTTTTAATACATTTTCCACAAAGAAATAATCTTAAAATGAAGTTTAAGTGAATATTTTTTTGCTAATGTACTGCATAACAACATATATATTCGCTTATCAAGTGATAGTTTGAGGAATCCAAGGAAACAAAGTAGGCTATTACAATACCCAGTCAAAACATATTCACAAAGTATAGAAATAACAATTTTGGTTTTTAAAATAGTTTACCGTGTGCTGGGTTGTTCAATCAAGATCATAAAAAACATCGCTGTGTCCCCATTCCGTTTCCTTCTGTTTATCTTTTTTCATATATAATATAAAATGAATCACATATTGCACTCAACAATACAAAAGGACAACTACACTTCCACATAAGATCAGGAACATGTTTGGAATGGAAAGCAATATGAAGCATAGTAGCAAATCATGAATCAATTAAAAGTCTGTTTTAAAAAAGGCTTAAAAAACACTGTCCATTGAACATGGACCATACACTACAATGTATAGATACTTTCATTCCTACATTAATTTGATTGTATTCCTATGCATGCATCACTGTCAAACAGGATAACATACTTTCTAGATGGGTGTGTTTAGTTCTATGGAGGAGAGGAAAGTAATGTCAAGACTGCACAATGAAAAGTTAAGCTAATTTACATTGTTATGTTCTCCATCTTCCATACACACTGAGAGAAAAACAAAACGGTGAACAAGTTGAAGAACAACAGAAACAAGATGTCTGCAGAGCTACTCGTTGCTGTCTTCAACTTTGCCCCCAGCTTCACAAAGGTCTCTTTTCTGCATCATGCTGTATGGGAAGGGCGTCACGTCACAGCAGGTGTAATCCAGTTTCTTGGGCCCACTACAGTTGCTGAAGTCCACTTTCTTGGCTGCTTCACAAGTGGCCAGGCCCAGCTTCTTCAGGCGCGCCAGGCTCTTGATGCTCCCCGGTGGCCGGCCCGGGCTCACTTTGTAGCCCGCTGCTTTGGTGGTACCCAGGGGTCTTCCAGGACTGGTCTTGAAACCAGCAGCTTTCGTGGTCCCCAGCGGACGTCCAGTACTCGTGCGGTAGCCGGCTGATTTGGTGGTGCCGGCCGGTCGGCCCCTCTTCCCGGACTTGACAATCCCCTTTCCCTTCTTCTTGGTGCCATCAGGACCCGGCGCCTCCCCGCCCCTGTTCCTCGCAGTGGGAGGCTGCTGGAACTCGTTTTGGTTCTCCTGCATTTGGCATGTCATGGGTTTGTGCATGCCCTGTGGCAGGGGGGGTAGATTAGCGAGGGACAGCTGCAGGGACGGCGGAGGCGAAGAGTAGAACTTGTTGGACTGTGTGCCACACAAGTCGAAGTGCCCTGCAGAATGCTGGCAGTCCTCTGACAGTCCACTCATGCAATAGTCATTGCTGCTGGAAACTTGGTGCATCATTTTCTGCAGGGTGGAGAAACTAGTTGTAAACACCAACGGGACTGGGAACAGATGAAAATAACGAGATGTTTCTTTGTTAACACCAACACGCCTGCGCACACACACAAGCGAGGAATTTGCGGAATTGCTTACTTTTGGACTGACACACACTATGCATGTAAAACAAAGGGATAGCCCTCAAGGATGACGCGTACACAATTGTTCAAGCAATGCACCTCGTTATACCAAGACGTGATTAGGTGTGAACGCGAATACATGATAGTTAAAGCAGGAAAATGAAAAGATCGTACCTCATTTGTGGGCGGCTCATAGGATGGAAAGGGTTAAATTTGAATCAAATATAATTTTTCTATTTGACAGCCACAGCATTTTCCCAATAGCGTTTGTAAACAACGCCTGGTTATCTACTGATGCTGCCGCGAACGAGGATTGCAATTTACCGTGGTTATTTCCCGGTTTATGTGTCCGTTTTAGCAGAGGTTTAGATAAGAGGCAGCCATTTTTGTGAAAAAAATAAAATGCAGTCCTCGAATGCGCATGCGCCGAATACCTCATTGAAACGTAACAGTTCACTTGAAACAATGATCCTTTTTGTGGCTAAACGTGTACCCGGGTCAAATTAACTGTATTCAGTATAGGGATCAGAGTGTGGGAAACTAAATTTCCCGTTTTAGCCAATTGGCTTCAGAATGGATTTAAAAAGTGTTGCATTCAAGTTAAATTTACACCCAAATAAAATATAATTTGAGGAAAGCTTGTAAATAAAGAACCAACAGGGGCCGTTTCACAACGCTTTTTAATACATTAATGTGAAATCAACAATAGACACTGGTGTTAAAATGAACTCCGTAACCAGACAAGTAGCAATGTACATTTATAAGCAACTTCGCTGCATTCTTCTGTTTAAACGTCCAACTGGACTTAAGTCTCCCTGATGATCTTGGTGAGCTTTGCAATTTTGGTCTTGGTGGACATGTCCACGTACTTGTCCCCGATGCTGACGATCATGCCTCCCAAGATGGCGGAATCCGTCTGCGGATGAGAAGGAAAAATTAGAAAACGGAACCCTGAACATCTCCAAGGCCGCCACCAGTTCACCGTTTGGGGTCTGAACCCTACCTTAGTTTCTAGCTTGATGGTTTCACCCTTCTGGAGGAATCCCTTGAGGGCGACCTGCAGGTCAGCAAGACTGGCGGCATCCAACGCCTGAAATATTAAATAATTATTAAATGTGATGAGGTATAAAGCTTAAATCATCGCAATAAATACAATATCATCTATATTTTTTTAAATCAAAGAGTTACTTGACTAATTAAGATGCTATTTATATAAAAAGAATATACATCTAGACTATGACCTATAACAGATTAATTATATTCCTAGCTGTACTTCATGCTTTCATCAAATATGAAATACCTAGAAGTGATATATACATATATTAAGCAATACAATAGAGATATAACACCACTAGGTATTGCACATTTGATGAAAGCACGAAGTACTGCAAGGAATTTAATTATATTTTATCATATTTAAATGTAGACGTCTCTGCTGTCCCAGATGGTCCGGGTCGGTGAGATAACGCAGTACCATACCGTGTAAGGAGCTGAGACCCGCTGGCTTACCTGGGCGGTGGTGACAGAGCAGATGACCTCTCCACGGTGGGCTCCCATCATCATCTTGTAGGCCTTGATGACATCCCCGGTCAGGGGCAGGCGCCCGTTCTCAGACAACACCTCTGCAGAGCAGAGAGAGGGAAAGGGTTTAAACGGAGCGGATGGCCACCGGTGTATTGCCACTGGTAAAGCATGCCCAGTGAACCAAAATCCAGATGGAAAACAAACTTATTACTAGCATGTTTTTAGAGGTTGTGTGCCAAGCTTATCGACCTAGCAGAGCCCAATACCACAGAACGTAAAGAAGAACTAGGTTGTCCGATTGTAAAAGGCAGAGAGAGAGAGTCTTTCATTTTCCAAACATTTAAAAGGAGGTGTCCTTTTAAAGTGTGGGTGAGAGGTAAGCTACACCGGGTCGATAGGTGAGGAGAAAATAACACTAAATTACAGCCTTTTGGAAATCGGATCCGATCATCTAGAATGGCAGATTGAAAAGTACCAAAATGTTGTAAGGCAACGATACTGTAAAAGTGATTGGAATAAAATCTGAGGTGGTCCGTTTGTTGATTTGGTGACCCGGTTTGAGGTGATTGGAGTCATTTAGCTTAAGCTGCCATTAATGCACTCACTGATGAGGTTGATGGTGAGAGGAGACATCTTAGCCTTGACCAGAACGTCAGTGACGACCTGCATCTTTATGCCGCGTTTGATGTGAGGGTTCATGACAATGCCGGAGACCTTGGGGTCCTTGATCATGGTCTGAGGACAGAAAAGGTCAAAGTTCTTGTAACCATGTAGGGCAACGTATAGAAAACCGTATAGACAAAACAGTTGTATTGGTTTATTTCAAATGGTGCAACATGTTAGGATGTGTTATAACGTGTCACTGCCACAACTTACCGACACTTTGCCCAATTCCTGCTCAACCTGGTCCAACTGTTTCTTCTTGCTGGCCGCTGAGAACAGCGCGGTGGCATAGCGACCCTCGACTCCATACACATCGATGGGAGCCTTGATTCAGGGCGAGGGGGGGAGAAACGAGGGCAGGATGGATGCATTATTATTCATGATTGACTTCAGTGGATCCCAGATGTATGTCGCAAATCAATCGATCCGATACGTCGATGGTCCCGTTAAGGTTATCAACTCACCTTCATCAGTTTTGAGATGGGCCTGATGACAGACGTGCTGAACTGGCGCGCCTGAGGAGGTTAAAGGGTCATTAAGAAACAGAACGTGACAGATCAGGAGCTCTGGAGGTAGCTTGCTGGTTAGCAACAATGCTATCCAACCCCAAGGTCTCGTGAACATTGTGATAACCCATGAGTGCTTTGACCCCGTCCTGCACAGATGAACCTCTTAGTAATGTTCCCATGGGCTCACATGGTAAAAATGAAGTTTTCGTTATCTTTAAATCATAAAAAGCATTGAATATCTTACCTGCTGTCCTAACATGAGTGAAGCCATTTTCTCCTACAGCTGTCGAGGGTATATCTTTCTGCGCATGTGCGACTAATGACTACCCAGACAGTTCAGGGTTTGTGGGTAATGTCGTTTTTAACTTGACGTACATCCGTGCGGGAGAGGACTTTTGGCGAGTACATTAATTGCTAATTAAATAAGAGCTAATTAGCAAGTCCATCCTATTATTTTAATGGGGAAACTTTTATTATAATAGGAATATTATAGGTATTTAATTAATTTAATTATAGAAATATTCGGACGGGTGCATCGCAGGGTGATGGAGAGGCCCCTGCGTTTACGTCACTATAAACCATGGGAGAAACGGCAGGAACAGGTTGATGAATTTGAGTTTTTTTTGTTTTGTTTACTGGATATCAGTTCACCACGGTGAACCACCGGATTGACACTGATCAAGAAGAAAATAATGTTTAACGTTATATAAATCGGGATCCAGGCTCGGTCAGGGACGCGGTCCGTCCAGCTGCTGTTGACGCATTCGTTTTTGAGAGCAGATTCTGTGGCAGCGGATGATCAGATCCAAGCATCGTGCATTTATATATATTTTTATATATGTGTTTATATATAGCCATCCGTATATTGTAAGCCCAGGGCTCTCCTTTTAGAATTAAAGCCAGCCTTCTTGCTGGCTGATAGAGATCCTGCCATGGACGACAAGTCTTTCACCAAGGAGTTGGATGGATGGATCGAACGGCTCAATGAGTGCAAACAGCTATCGGAGAACCAAGTCAAATTCCTCTGCGAAAAGGTGCGTTATATTATTCTATTGTAAATAGATATCAGCGGGGTTATTGGTGTATGTTAACACCCTGCCAGTCAGCCACAGTGGATGATGGCGTGCATGTTAATAAAATGCATAGGTCATCTCAATGGAGGTTTTTCACTTGCGTCTATTTGTGCCTTTTTGACGCACATCTTTTAGCTTCAGTGTGGAAGAGGTGATGAAGGTGAACTCACTGCTAAGCTACGCCCACGTTTTATTTACGCCCTGCTGTGCCAAATGGCCTTCAGTCATGTTATTGCATTCCCCCGTATATATAAAACGCAGTTTTATGTTAGGGTTACAACAAGCCATCTCCAAGTGCAAGCTATAGCAGTGAAGTACATCAACATTCCTCTCAATTGCTTTGGTTTGGGTCTCCTCTTTCCTAATTTAAAAAGCAAAGGGCAGTGCCATTATAAGCTCCCAACCCTAGTATGAGACCCCATGGTTCTTCCCTCTAAGGCTAAGGAGATCCTCACCAAGGAGTCCAACGTTCAGGAGGTGAGATGTCCCGTGACGGTGTGTGGGGACGTTCACGGTCAGTTCCATGACTTGATGGAGCTCTTCAAGATCGGAGGCAAGTCTCCAGACACCAACTACCTCTTCATGGGGGACTACGTGGACCGTGGCTACTACTCCGTGGAAACCGTCTCGCTCCTGGTCTCTCTGAAGGTAAAGAACCACGAAAAAGGGTCCCTGAGGATGTGTCTCATCATCAACGACATATTGACAATGAGATGTTGGTTTTAAAACACAGGAAATGGGACTTGAGTTATAGCTAATAATATAATCAGGATGATTATGATATAATGATGATTAGGAAACATGCACGAGCCAGATCGGCCAAATATATGTCAAAATGAGATGGCCTCACTGAAGGCGAACGTGTGGCTTCATACAGGCAATTCAGACAATATGAACAATGTGTTAACAATGTTATAAGCTGCAGTGGGGGGGGGGGGGGGTGGTATTCTAGATTGCACAAAGATCTAGAACCCATACCCGGTTTTGTTATTTAACATCCATGTCATATTTGCAGGTACGGTACCGGGAGCGAATCACCATCCTCCGAGGGAACCACGAGAGCCGGCAGATCACCCAGGTGTATGGCTTCTACGACGAGTGCCTGAGGAAATACGGGAACGCTAACGTTTGGAAGTACTTCACAGACCTCTTTGACTATCTGCCTCTGACTGCGCTGGTCGATAACCAGGTAAAAATCCTCTCTTCCCCCGTGACTATGCTACATATCCTAGTCTGAATGAGGATCAACCCCATCTAACCTACGTCATTCCCTGCAGATCTTCTGTCTCCATGGCGGGCTGTCTCCCTCCATAGACACACTGGACCACATCCGAGCGCTGGATCGCTTGCAGGAAGTTCCTCACGAAGTAGATGCCTCAAACAGATCATATTATATATATTACATCATGTACATATCATGTTTCAGACCCATTGTTATAATCCTATTACGTAGTCGAAAGAAACACATTTTACAAATGACTCCCTGTCAGTATTTTTAAAAGGCACTTGAATTTCATCAATACTCACCGTCAATAATATTCTCCAGGGTCCGATGTGTGACCTGCTTTGGTCAGACCCAGACGACCGCGGTGGCTGGGGCATTTCTCCCCGAGGAGCCGGGTACACCTTCGGCCAGGACATATCGGAGACCTTCAACCACGCCAATGGCCTAACTCTGGTCTCCAGAGCCCACCAGCTGGTCATGGAGGTAGGTGCCCCTTCCTGTGAGGTTCTCCACCACAAAGGGACCCAGTGTCGCTACGATGCGGTGTGGTAGGCTTAGATAAAGAAGCATGTACATGTGGTGTGTTGCACTTTGATAGGAAGCCTCCTCTCTCCCAAAATAGGGTTATAATTGGTGCCACGACCGCAACGTTGTGACTATCTTCAGCGCGCCAAACTACTGCTACCGCTGTGGAAACCAAGCCGCAATTATGGAACTCGACGACACTCTGAAGTACTCCTTGTAAGTCATCAAGCTTTCTTTTTATAGTGCGTTTTAATCAAGACATGGTTTAATGAGTACGCTATGCTGAACCGTAAGCCTAAAATCCTTGAGAGTTCTCCGATTTGTTGAAAAAACGGAGGGAGAGATTATGAGTGCGGCCGTCGTGTTTTCAGTTTACAGTTTGACCCCGCGCCGCGCCGAGGAGAGCCGCACGTCACCCGCCGTACCCCGGACTACTTCCTGTAGAGAGGACGACGCCTGATGTGTGTGGTCACAGCCAGTGGAGGTTAAGATAAGGACTGCCAACGGTGTACTATGTAGAGGTTCGGAGAGATGATTATTCATGACCCTAAAGACCGACATATTGTGTGCCATAATCACAAAAAATAGCGTAATATATCGCATCAGCTATAAACACTACCATCTTCTTAACTCTGCCCTCTCTGTGCATGTTTTTATTGCTAGAAAAGTCGGTGAAACATGAATACTTAAAACACCTGCTGGTTTGTCAGGAAGTATGTATTTAAAGCAGATTATCTAATTCCAAGACTATTGCCTAAGTGTAATTACCCTTTGTGTTCGGATGTTGATGTGATCATGATGACGATGTGATGCCTAGTTAACACAAAACAGCATCTTTCATGAGGCATGGCCTCAAAGATTACGCTCTATTTAATGTAAATCTTTATTGTTGTTTTCTAAACAAAGACGCACAATTATTCATTTTTTGTGATGTGAGACGGTACAGTAAGATGTCTGACTTTTATTTATCTTTGTATTATTTTGTTTGATTTTGATCACATAGCACTGATGCCAAATTCCCTTATTTCCTGATGTGAGCTGAATTGTGCTTCATGTGTTTACTGGCGTTAATATAAAGTTGATATGAGTTCTATATGCAATATCTGTACCAATGATATTCATGTCAAATAAAGTTGTTTTGCAGCCCTAACTATGATTAAGAATGCTTTGTCAGAAACTGTATACATTTAAAAAACATTTTTCATATATTATAAGCCTATATAAAAGCTACGCTAAGGCAAGGCAAGGCAACTTTATTTATATAGCACTTTTCATAAGCAAGGCAGACTCAAAGTGCTTCACATATAAACATTGTCATACAATAAAATAAAATAATAGATAAGTAAAAGAAAACATGCAAATGAGTGAAATAGAAAGTGCAATGTATTTAAGATCAGAGCAACAGTCTCTCTGGTACCCACGTCGGGACTCCAACCCAATTCCAACCCAATTAAAATCAATTCTCTGACCTACAGGAAGCCAATGTAACAATTTAAGAATTGGTGTAATGTGTTCAAATTTGTTGGTCTTTGTTAAAACTCTAGCAGCAGCATTCTGAGCAAGCTGAAGCTTCCTTAGAGTTTGTTTTGGGAGACCTGTAAGGAGACCATTGTAGTAATCAAGCTTACTAGTTATAAAGGCATGTACAAGTTTTTGTAAGTCTTCGACTTTAAGACTTTCTCTGGGACTCCAACTCTATTCTAGGACTCTAACCCAGATTCTAGGACTCTAACCCAGACACAGGTCAGGACTCTAACCATGAACCAAAGGTGGTTAGAGGCCAGAAACCCCTGCTAAGACACAGGGGTTTCATTGGAGAAACATCACGCCTCAAACTCTTTGTGTCAATCTAATCGTTTTTGTTATCATTAAAAATGGTTAGTATATTTAGGAGGCAACGAATTTCATCCATTCACAACGTGTCAGAGCCACTTATGATGTGAAACGATCATATTAGTTTTATCATCAAATACTTTTTTTATATTTAAAAAATCTAAATATATCTCTATATATGTCAATAGGCTATATATATTCGTTTGTTTAATCTATTACATATCTATATAAATGTAATGGATTATAGATATTTATATATTAATAGATGTATAATATTCCTATAATATACATATATCTATAAATCAATAAAAGTGCTGGATATTTATGTATCGATATAAATAAACGTCCTAGCGCTTCCCTAGCGCCCTATCAATCATTAGGTTATCCGGGCCCCTGCCAGGGGCCATTCCTTCCGCTGGGGGGCGCACCACTCACTGATGCTGTGCTGCTGCTGACGCCGCGCCACGTAAAGTAGCTCCGTTCAGGGGACTCCACTCACAAGCTGCTGGAACCGGAGCAGGTACACTCACTCCGTAGTGCAGTAAGTCACGCATTTCATACTTCTCTTCATCTTATTTAACATGTAAGGAGTGTATCTCTGATAGGTAGGTTTATTCCAGCGGTGGTGCCTGAGAGTCCGCAGCCAGCTGAATGCATGGTGTGGATGTGGCAGGGGGAGACTAGTTGAATTAGGACGCACAGCTGGGCCAAAGATGTCGTGTGTAATGTGCATGTTTCAATTGGTGGCTGTTTTATTCCTGCTGTGCTATTCGGCCTCGTTAAAATGAATCATTTCAAAGAGATTCGGTTCGGAATCGACGGGTATGTCGGGTTGGATCGCCGCTATCCAGTGCAGCTGATCAGGGGCCAAACGCAATGGTGTCTCCCTGGCTTTACGCACCGACCGATTGACCTCTTCCACCAGATAACATGATAGTGCCTTGACAGGACGATATGGATATGAGTGAAGCATTAGGCCTGCAGGTTAATGTACAGCCTGGGTTTTTACGTTCAGTGGGACAGAGACGGAGGGGTTTTGTTATTCGTTGGGGCCAAAAACCGCCGTCGCGACCAAAGTTCAGTCGGCTCGCACGATGGTCGTTATTAATGTTTTATTGAGCCTCCACCAGTGGGTCGTTAACATCTCTTCATTAAACAGTGACACAAATACAATCAATGGCCCCAGAGTGGTAAGACAGAGAAGAAAAAAGCCCCAGAGAAGGCTGATGCTTCGTGGTGTTGGAGGACCACCAGAAGACCCCCATCTCCCGAGGACCCCGTGGCTTCTGATTTAATTTAAATTAAAGACATAACGTCGCGGATCCTGCAGCCGCGGACCCAAACGCTCCGTTATAATGGTAAATTCAGCAGCCATCTTTGGTGCAATTTCCATGAGGATGTCTGCATGTGTACCTCTGACGACTACGACATGGACCCCGTTGTCCTTAATGCGCCCCGTTGTCCTTTGCACACTGCTCCATCCAGTTGATTCTGGCTTGGCACGGACGGCAGCAGTGGTTCAAAACCAGATCGGACTGGGTACGCTGGTTGAACGGCCCCACTCTTTCCATTGGGAGAGCATGCATGCATGCATACGTCGCTTTGCGTGTCAATGTCGTGGCCCATGGGCACGTCTTAGCATTCACCAAGTCGTATCTTGTCATAGACGAGGGAACACTTTGTGCTTTTTGAAGTTCAGTCGAAGTGAAAGAATCACAGATAAGGCCAATTTATCCCTCTGCGTCGATCGGCCGCCGTAATCAGGCTGCGAACGCCCGCGTGTTTGCGTCGCCTGCGTAGGGCAGCCGCAGTGGAGCGCAGACCGTTCTGCGTCGGTGATTCTCAGCTGACTGTCACTCATTGGACGACATCTGGGGACTGTGTTTTGATGAAAAAATGATCTGATGCAATATGGAAAAAAATGACATGTGAACATATTTGACTGTTCTATTTAAGATCTAGTTAAAGGGACCGCCTTATTACTCCATCTACCAGAATCCATACTGCTGTTCTTGTATTGTTTTGACCGAAAGAAACACAGACATCTTCGGTGGAATTTTCAAGTAACACCAAGAATATATTTCATATGCTAATACGAGATATTGTACATATTCCGTAATTCCCTAATTTTTAAATGATTTTATGAGATGGCTTCTCTCATAGCAAATATGAAGTTATATAAGAGACTTGAACTCCTCAATGCAACATTGTGTAACGGCAATGACTTGATGCATTAGCACTTGTGGTAAATCCTCCCCATGAAACACTGCTGTGTGTGCGATTCAAGAACTGGATTGTGCTGGTTGAATCTACAAACCGAAAGAAAGGGTTTGGTCGCAAAGTCTGACCGAATTATGAAAGGAAGCTTGAGTATTTTTTTTGTGCCTCATATTCACGTCTATGCTGTGATTTTGTACGTTTAAACAAGCGACATGTGGATACCGTGTTGTGTAATAGCATGGACCTTGTTCAACTGTCAAAACCGTCCATACTGCAGGAATACAAAGTGACCTTTGATCTTGCATCAGCGGCAAAGAAAAGTAACGTTGCTAAAAGACTCTATTTATAGCATACGTCATTCACCACACAGGATAGACAGAAAACTCTACTTAGTAGACTGAAATATTTGCTGTTATTCCCAATCATCATCGTGGTGTAATTCATCTACAAACGAGCAAAGCGTCCTCTGCTCCTTCTATGAACAACTCCACATGTTCTAGTCCTCCAGAAAGGACTCTTACTGACAGCCATTCTAACCATGAATAAGTGGTTCTCACTGCAGAGCCCAATGGGAGAGGCTGACCTCATCTATCTCCACTATCTGGATCGCTGATACCCGGGCCAATCTAGACGGTTATGGGTCATGGTTAGGTTTAGGGATTATGGTTAGGGTAAGGTTTTGGGGTTATGGTTAGGGGTTACGGTTATTGTTAGGTTTAGGGGTTAAGGTTAGGTTTAGGGGTTATTATGGTAATAGGTTAGGGTTATGAGACATGAGTAAAGGTTAGTAAAGGAGTGAAGGTTAGGGTAATGGCTTGGGGTTAGTGTTAGGAGTTAGGGGTTAGGTTTCCGGTACAGATCGGGTGGTGCAGATGTATTTGTTGTTTTATTTTTTTTGTGGTACAGATCACGCGTGCAGATAGGGTTAGGGTTACCCCTCTTGCCCACTGCATCCGTCAACGGACGGAGCCCATTGACTTTGAATGGGGCTGAGCCGCAATGCATTGTGGGTCCATCCGTTCCGTTGGATCCGTCGGCTCCGTCCAGAAAGTTGAAAAATGTTCAATTCTTCAGGCAGCGACGGATCTGTCATCCAATCAGATCGTGTATGCTCGGGCTTGGCTGACGTATGCCTCTGCAAAGACCACTCCCCTATCCGTCAGCCACGCCTTCCGTCGTCCGTAGACGGACGGTGCAGTGGGTAGGCGTGTTAGGGTTAGCCCCTAACCCATGCCTGAAGCTTGAAGCACCAGGGGCTTCTCCGGGGCTGCTGCTTGATTCTACTAAAGCTAACCCTAAATCAAGGAGTCTGGGTGGGACTGGACCTGAGACCTAGAGGTGGAGCTGGACTAGACGAGCTCCACCCATGGGCTCTGCAGTGAGCAGCAACGCCCCTTGTCGAACATCACTTCTCATGCAAACATCACGCTAACAATGGCAACTCTTACCAAGATTCTCTTCTTCCTCTTCTACCAGATAATGGCGGTCGAGTTATCTACCTCGATAAACATCAAGGAGCCCCGATGGGACCAGAGCACCTTCGAGGGCCGGGCCAAACACTTCTTCACCGTCACAGACCCCAGGAACATCCTGCTGTCCAACGAGCAGCTGGAGAGCGCGCACAAAATCATCACCGACTACAGGTAGGTAGTCAGCCGGCCTTCCGGCCGTTTCCCGTTGTGTCACTACAAAGAACGCGCAGACTGTAGCTGTGGCGGTATGCAGTCTTTTAAACGCTGTTCTCTTCCGTTTGTCTCTCAAAGAAAAGGAGTGGTCTCCCCAGGCCTGAGCGAGGATGAGCTATGGCGCGCCAAATACATCTTCGACTCCGCCTTCCACCCCGACACCGGGGAAAAGATGATCCTGATTGGCCGCATGTCGGCCCAGGTCCCCATGAACATGACCATCACTGGATGCATGATGACCTTCTACAAGTACGAGCTCTTCCTATTCTATAGAATCTTTTGCATTTTTAAAGCGGCCCTTTCCTGCCGTCAGCTGTGAGAGTGATTAGCCATGACACACTTGTAACGCTACGTCACAAGTGGGAGTGTCCACAAGCCTACCAGTTGGTACGGTCGAAGAAGGTGACCTGTCCATCATAAACCAAGGTTGACACTCCCACCTGTGATGTCACTATGCCACCGGTCCAATAGGGGCCCTTTGAGGAACATACGGTTGATTCAAACAAACACCACATGTTTCACGGTGAGGTGCGAGGCTGCGATGGTAATCTACGCTGCGACGCGCACCGGATGCTTGGACAGTGAGTGTCTGGGGTACTGAACGCAGCGTCTCCTCCTCCCAGGACAACCCCGGCAGTGGTGATGTGGCAGTGGATCAATCAGTCCTTCAATGCAATCGTCAACTACACCAACAGGAGTGGGGACGCACCCCTCACAGTCAGGTGAGGGACGGGCCCTTCTGGCACCGACACTAAGTGGTGTAACCTGGCATTAACACCCCCCCTGTTATAATGAAGTGTTGTATTGTTGGTGCATCCCGTGTGACTGACCACTTTCTTTGCAGTCAGCTTGGCACGGCCTATGTGTCTGCCACCACTGGGGCCGTAGCCACAGCTCTGGGACTAAATGCACTAACAAAGGTATCTGTCCCTCTAACTCTTTTATTCATTGGTTTTATTACATGCACTGTGGCACACTTATTAACAGCCTTCCTGTAATAACCTAACCGTATGAACGGCAGGTAAGGTGTTAGAGGTAGTTATGCAATAGTTATCTGTGTGCACTGTTTTGTTATTACACTGTTATGCAATTGTATATACATTATAATATATATCTGTCAAATCACCTCTCTCCCTCTCTCCCTCTCTCCCTCTCTCTCTCTCTCCTCTTTCCCTTCTCTCCTCTCTCTCTCTCTCTCTCTCTCTCTCTCTCCCTCTCTCTCTCTCTCTCTCTCCCTCTCTCTCTCTCCCTCTCTCTCTCTCTCCTCTTTCCCTTCTCTCTCTCCTCTTTCCCTTCTCTCCTCTCTCTCTCCTCTCTCTTCTGTCTCCTCTCTCCCCTCTCTCCCCTCTCTCCTCTCTCCTTTGTCTCCCGTCTCTCCCCTCTCTCCTCTCTCTTCTGTCTCTCCTCTCTCTTCTGTCTCTCCCATCTCTCCCCTCTCTCCCCTCTCTCCTCTCTCTCCTCTCTCTTCTGTCTCTCCTCTCTCTTCTGTCTCTCCCGTCTCTCCTCTCTCTCCCCTCTCTCCCCTCTCTCTCCTTTCTTCAGCACGTCTCTCCACTCTTCGGCCGGTTCGTACCGTTTGCTGCGGTCGCCGCCGCTAACTGCATCAACATCCCCCTAATGAGACAAAGGTGAGGGGGCACAGACCCATACTGCTCCTTTAACGATCCAAACAAAGCCACCACAACCCCCCCCCCTCCCCCCTCCCTGACAGATCCCTCGACCAGCGATATTTTGTTGTTTCTCTTTATTCCGACAAATGACCTTACTGAGAGTCGCTGTGGATAAAAGCGTCTGCTGAATGTCCTCCTACCCTGAAGAGTGGAAGGACACCAGGATAAGAAACGATAACATTCCCCCTTCTCGGAAAACTACTCGCAGGGAACTGAAACACGGCATTCCCATCACGGACGAGAACGACAACCGGCTGGGGGAGTCCACGCAGGCGGCGCAGCAGGCCATCTCCCAGGTGGTGGTCTCCAGGATCCTCATGGCCTCCCCCGGGATGGGTAGGAGCACGCCTGACCCTCGACCCCTGGACCATTTGTTTACATAATGTGGAGACACACATACTCCTGATAGGCTGATGTGGTCACATGTCTGGTATGTCTCAGTCTCCATGTTGTTTCACGTAACATTTGTTCATGGATTTCATGTCGTTTTTCTTTCAGCTATCCCTCCATTCCTAATGAATCACTTGGAAAAGAAGGCCTTTTTGAGGGTAAGAGTTATTTTTGAAACGTAGGATCTTTAAAGGACACACCCTTGTTTACTTTAGTCTGTAGGGAGAGTTTCTAACCCTACACCTCAAAACTAAACACAACCTCATAAGATATCCCCGTGCGCCGTCCAGCTCGCACCACTTGGTGTTGACACACGAGGTGAACGAGCGGCGCCTCGGACCACGAGGTCACTCCACTGCTGCGGTCCCTCCCATGCCTTTGTGTTCCTCACTGCGTGTTTCTGCATGGTCTTTTCAGAAGTTCCCATGGATGAGCGCACCCATTCAAGTGGGGCTGGTTGGATTCTGGTGAGTAGTCAGAGATGGTCCGCTGACAAGCCACCATCCGCAGTTCTTTAGAAACGCCACTCCTGACGCGTGACACGTCATCCAAAGTCAAGTCACACGACGGTCTTTCCAATGAGCGTGGTGGGAGATCGCTCTGCAACCATGTAGCCAAGAATAGCTCCCGTCCTGAGACGTCAGGAATGTTGCATCTAGGTTTTGTTGACCATTTACATTCATAATCTCACTGGCTAGGGTTTTGTGTTTAAGTGCCAAACATCAGTTTGCTCATGCAAACGTCATGCAATCCCTTCAGAGTATGCTACATTCACATCCAGTGCAGGGTTTTGTTGAGCTAGGCTGTGCAGCCTTTCAGAGCAGCTATGTCTCCGCCTGGGAGCAGAGATCTCACTCTCGTGTTTTTTTTACAGCCTGGTGTTCGCCACTCCACTCTGCTGTGCCCTCTTTCCACAAAAGAGGTGAGTGAACGTCGCTGAGCTGACGCAGGTCTGTCAGGAGGACTTCCATCTGAACCTCTACCACCCCGTGGCTAACGCAGCGCTACCTAATGTCATGTTTCTCAACCTAAACATGACATCCCAGCCCCATCTCAACGCTCCGTCCTCTCCTCTCTCCCCCCCAGCTCCATGTCGGTGAGCCGGTTGGAGCCGGAGCTGCAGGAGAAGATCCGCGCGAGTCACCCGGGGGTGGAGAGGGTGTTCTTCAACAAGGGGCTATAGAGGAGCGCGCCCCCCCCCCCCCCCCCCACCAGCCACCCCCACCCCCCCAAAGAAGCACTGCCATGCCGTCACAAGGCAGCAGTCCTCCGAGCACAGTCCTCATCACCCTGCTGGCTCATCCCTTCATCTCGTTCAGCGTGCCAAAGTTATGTTTGCTACTCTTCATCCTCGCTCTCCAGATCGACTCACCCTCCTCCTCCTCCTCCTCCTCTTCCTCTTCCTCCTCCTCCTCCTCCTCCTCATCGCTCTCCCCCAGGATTTGTCTACTCTAGTCATTTTTAGGAGATTCTTTTTTGTAGATCCTGCTCTGTGGTTGGGTGATTGTGTAAAATTACATTGGGGAACATTTGTGTCATGCCGGACCTCATGAAAATGATGTTTTTCATGGCGGTTGTAGTGGAAAGTGGTTATCGTGGTGATGATTATTATTATTTTTGTATTCTTCACGGTACAGTTTCAGTCTGTGACTTGTTCAGGTGTCGGTGCCAAATCATTGTTTTACTTCTCTTAAAATAGTGCTACGTCGTTCAGTTGTTCCTGAGGGACTCAAACCTTCATTGAGTTGAGATCTTCTTCCCATTCCATGCATCTGCCAAAATTCAACACTCCCGATTTACCTCTCAACACACACAACCTCCTCATGTCAGTGCCATTTCAAAACCACAATTAAGAGTAAATTGCCAAATGTGTGATGCCACAAGTGTTGAGGCTTTCGGATTACTGAGGATAGAATCTTAAAGAAGAAAATAAATCAATATTCTGGGATTCTCCCTACACAATGTGATGCTATGCTGGTGACTTAGACCAACAGGGTGCTATCTGACATCTTGCTGTAATTAATGCCAAACATGCATGATCAAACCACAGCGGGCATCAGCGCACCGTACCACACGCTTCTCTGAGTCCACGTCTTAGGACAGTTAGCCGCATCATTGCTCTGTTGACCTTGTTTTCATTTTCACACGTGAACTGTCGCAATGCTCATCCATTTTTTTTTTATCTGTATTTCTGTACGTTGACAAAGCATTTGGTAACTTTTACCTCTCCCCTTTAAGCCCGCCGGTGTCATGACCGTTGCCATTGTACAGCTGTGTGACATTTAAGAGGATTTATGAGAGAGGATTTGAGATTTCCCAGAGACAGGAGAACTCCTGTGCTTTTCTGCGCCACTGAAAAGCACACGATGAGCTCATGGTTCAATTAAAGCACAGGGGACAACACAAGGACCACACATACTGAACGATGCAACATAATGGAAGTATGTGGACCTTCTCTATCTTGCAACAAATAATCTGAAGTCTCTAAGACATGCATGACGAGATCGGGTCCTTTGTTTCCCAGAGTAAGACGGTGTAGCTCAGTTTGTGACGGTTTAGCTTCGTTTGGTGTATGAAGGTGACCTTCGTGTTCTTTGTCCTCCTACTTGTGAAACACAAAACCAAGCCAATATAGTATATGATATCCATTCTAAGGAAGCCAGGTGAAACCTTATGAAAAACAGTATTTTCAATGAATAGTAATAACAGATACACAGTATTAATGTGCAGGGATACAAATTAACTTGGCTGGGACAATTGTGTTTTAATGATCTAAAAGTACTTAATTTGCTTGCAACATTCTGTGTATTTGTGGTGTATTAATGTATAATTAAGAATGATCTATTTGCATATGTCGGTGTATTAGATTATTTCAAATATTCATTTCAGAGAATCTACTAAATTGGGGTTTATTCTCTAGAGTATATGGTATATAAATGCTTGTTGTTCCAGTGTCTTTGTGGATGAATGTAGCATTTTCAAAATGTTTCAAATGTCTGAATACCACAGCCTACTGGATTGTCCATCGCTCAAAGCACAATGTTGGAAGAGATCTAAAATGCTGTAAATCTGAACTTCATAATATAAATCAAGAATCTGAACACTCATTGCTCTGACGTAGTAGGCCTGCCCTTAATCATTGAGCAAATTGGAGCAGATTATCACCAGTGATAATAAGGCTATGTTTTCTGTTTTTGATAGCCAACAGTCTGGTAGGCTTTCTGAGTGCCCCCTATACTCTCCCACAACCTTATTTAACCCACTCAATGAACATCCCTTAACAATGTAGCTACCTTGCATCAACTGTCCCTTCAGCCAGATTGATAGTGAACATGTTTTTATTTTGTTTGATGAGATGGTGTGTTCGTATTTGTTATGCACTACATCCAGATGGTTTTAGAGTTAGGCTGAATGGATTCAATAAAAGTGGTGAAACATGAGTCTATTAGCAGCAGTTACCAGTACTGAAGGAGATGCCAACTTCACATTCTTGACTCTTCACAATCTCATGCAAATAACTCATGGCAGAATAAACCTTTATTTGAAGACATCAAAATATAAATATGGACAACATGACTAACACGAGAAAACACTTCTAACACGGACATAGCGCATCATTAGCGTGTTTCGGTACGGACCTACCGCTGACTCGGTTACAGAAACATACATACGTCATGAAGTAGGCACTCTCCATACAGCAGTATCACTCTATAGTGCAGAAGAAAAGGAATTTCAAACAACCGCCGGAGTAACGTGTAGTGTTAATATGTGGACCCTGCAATCCCTAAACAGACCCCGTCAAACAAGTTCGAGACAAATCACCTTAAGGCTGAATAGTCTTGCGCTGACCTGGAAATCTGTTCTGTCTTGCTACTGAGTTTTAACCCATGAACCAAAACCTATTTTTCAATTATCAGCAGTAGGGGCAAAATTACACGTTGATAATGAAAACTGTACACTATTTTGATTTGTTTGAATCTTTAAGATGAACACAAATGCGTATTTTCTTTCTTTCACACATGGCACTGTTGGGTTTAGGGGACACTGACAAGAGAAAGTTTGATAAACAATAGAAATAGAAAGGATTTTATGTACGTTACAAAAAAACAGTTGCATACTTTGATAAAATTTTGATGGAGCTTCAATTTATTCAAAGTGAATGATCACATTCTTTGAAGGAATACAGCACTGAAAGCGGTCTAGGGGGGAAAAAATGAAATCCCAAGCCTCTAGTTCAAGGCTACGGTTTGAACGATTGTCCTAAGTTTTCTTCTAAGGCGTCTGCTTCAGGCTCAATGCTCACACGTGGCACTACGGAATAACATCCTGCTACTGGAAGGCCAAGTTACCAACAGAAAGGTTGAGTTTCTGCACATTCAGTCCAAGGAACCTGGGTCCCACTGGTCGCCGTGGTGTAATCTTTGGAATGTGTTGATCGCTCGCTGTGGCGGCTTAAAAACGGGCACTTAGGATATATGTAAATCACACCTCATTTTCAAATCAAGATTAAAAGGAGTCTAAAGCAAGTTCATCACTTCTTAGACTTTTACATGATTCATAGGTAGGTACTTCTTCCTTTTTTGGAACATAGAAATCGAGCAAAGGCATCTGTACTGACAAATATTACTTCATTTCCGACACATAAAACAAAATTGATAAATAAGGGTGATATAAATACTCTTCTAATATACAGCATTGGTATAACATTTCTCCGTTCCCACCCTCACGAGGCCGCCCTGTGTGTCTTTGGATAGAGAGAGATATTCAGGATGGTACGCGCAGGGCCCCCAAAGCCACGAGGTGAGCGTAACCTTTTGGTCGGACCGCTCTGGGCTCCCGGCTCCCTGCTGTGGAAGCTAGACTCAGGGTTAGGACGCCCCCCCCATACCGCCTCTAAACCTCTACCGGGGGACGAGACACCCCGTCGCGGTAGGCCTAAACCCGCAGTAGACGAGACGGCCGTCTGACCCCCACCAACATACTGACCGGCGGCGCTGGCGGTCCGCCCTGGCGCCCTTCGTCCTCAGGTCGGACGCTCGACTCCGCCGCCCGTCGAGGTCTACACAAACTCCTCGTCGCAGAGAGACTCCCCCACCAGCAGCGAGTGCCTGTCGGGCTCGCTGAGCGCCAGGCTGTGGATGGAGAGCTTGTCCGAGCGCAGCGAGCTGATGGAGGCGCGGCTGTAGTTGACGATGCGGTCCAGGAGGCTGAGCTTGGGCGAGGCGCGCCGCAGGTCGCCCATGCCGATGTGGACGCTGACGTCCGACAGGCTCCCCGTCCGCCGCTTCACGTTGCCCAGCTGGGCCTCCAGCTTCTCCGCGGTGGGCTTGGCGTAACTGATGGGGGGGGGGATTCAATTAGACGTACTTAAGATCAATTAAACAAATGTTCCCATCGTGGCTTCGCCAAGGACCATAACTCATATAACTTCATAACTCATAACTTCCCCTGACTTGATCAGGGAAACGATGTCTGAAGGGAGGCTGTTACTGCGTTGCCCCCGATGAATTACAAGAGCAGATTGATGAGAACACATTACCATACCTCGCAAAAACAATAGTTACTCACCCACTCACTCATCATAGTGTCAAGAGTGTGTGTTTGTATTCTAGTCCTACTGTCATCATGTCATCAAGAAAAATGTAAAATCATTTAAAAAAGATAGTATTCGCTCATCGTATTAGTTCGACCTTTGTTTCAGGCCTGCTAACAGCCGGGTTGGTTTGGCCTCGACGGTCGTAGCCTGAGAGACGTTTACCATTTGAGCAGCAGGGAGGAGACCACCACGGAGACGGACGACAGCGCCATGGCAGCGGAGCCCATCCAGGGCTGCAGCACCAGGCCGACGGGCATGAACACACCTGGAGGAGACAGGTGTGGGCGTCGTCAGGGAACACCCCTCCTTTGATCGCAGTCACAAAACCCATTAAATACTAAACTGTACATGGACTGCATTTATACAGCGCTTTTCTAACCAGTGGCCTCTCAAAGCACTTCACAGTATCGCCTAACATTCACCGGTTCATGCACACATTCACACACTGACAGCGGTGTCAGCCATGCAGGGCGACAGCCAGCTGGTCAGGAGGAGTCAGGGTGAGGCGTTTCGCTCAGGGACACCTCGACACTCAGCTAGGAGGAGCCGGGGATCGAACCAGCGACCTTCCGGTTCCCAGCCGACCCGCTCTGCCCCCTGAGCCCACCACTGATAACCCGGGCCCTACGACGCTCCCATCACCTACCGGCCGCGATGGGAATGCCGACCAGGTTGTAGATGAGCGCGAAGACGAAGTTGATGCGGATCCTTTTGACGGTCTTCATGGAGAGGTCGATGCTAGCCACCACGTCCAGAAGGTCGTTCTGAGGGGGGGGGGGGGGGGGGGGGGAGAGAGACAGTCAGGGCAGGACTCCATTCAACATGAAGGAAGAGAGACAGTGAGGGGACTGGGAGGAAGAGAGACAGTGAGGGGACTGGGAGGAAGAGAGACAGTGAGGGGACTGGGAGGAAGAGAGACAGTGAGGGGACTGGGAGGAAGAGAGACAGTGAGGGGACTGGGAGAAAGAGAGACAGTGAGGGGACTGGGAGGAAGAGAGACAGTGAGGGGACTGGGAGGAAGAGAGACAGTGAGGGGACTGGGAGGAAGAGAGACAGTGAGGGCAGGACTCCATTCAACACGGAGGACCGAGGACACAGCCTTGAGAGCTTGTGCATCAGAATGCATCATGGGATTCTTTGTTCCGCCATATTGAGAGGAATCCGGAGAGCTGGAGTACGGTCAAACCCTGAAATCAAAGTAAATATACCGTAATCCAGGCTAAGGAAAAGGTTGTACTGCCGCCTCTCGCATGAGTACCGTTGTGGCGGTTGCATATTGATGCTGCTACTTAACTCGACCTACTTTGTTATTGTGATCTTGTGTTGTTGCTGCTATGTGTCTGCTGAGGAACCAAGCCTAATAATTATACTCGTGCGTACTTGAACACTAAGATGTAATAAAAGAAAACTCTGATCTGATAAACAAAAATGTACCAAGAAACAACCAAAGGAACACAGCAACAAACATTCCAACGCTTCCAAAATGCGTAATCGCGCCGGCACTGACAATAGAAATCTATGCGGATCAGATGTGCCATGTAAACGCGGCTACTGAGCCCTATCGGAGCGTTCGACGGTCGCCGTGGCAGCGGAGGGTACGTTGGCGTCGCCATGGCGACTCGACCTCACCCTGATCAGCACCACGTCCGCCGCCTCGATGGCCACGTCCGTGCCCGTTCCTATGGCGATGCCCACGTCGGCCATGGCCAGGGCGGGGGAGTCGTTGACGCCGTCGCCCACCATGGCCACCCGCTTGCCCGAGCGCTGCAGCTGCTCCACCTTGGCCACCTTGTGGGAGGGCAGCACCTCCGCAAACACCTTCCTGATGCCCACCTGCGAGAGAACCACAAGGGTATATAGCCATCAAACACTTTGTAGAGGTGGGAACGTCCTCCATAGCGCCGTCCCTTTACACCAGAGCGACGCGTCGGCTACGAGGCGTTAATGCTGGTGTTCTACTGCCCCCCGGTGGTCAGCCAGGGGAATTGTTTTATTATGTTCATCTTTTTGAGTAGTATATATATTACTAAATATAAATAGTTCTTAGCATTGTATAGCATCTTATCCTAGCTATCTTTGTTGTATACTGGTAATGGGTTAACCTTGCGATTGTTGGGGCTCAGCACTTGTTTCTATAAACATCCTTACTGTACCGACCAAGATATTGTTTCAACTTCTTCTGACAAATTCTTAGAATCAATGCAAAAAAAAACAGTCTTTTTGGTTTGTTACTACAATCCCAATTATTATCACACAAACTCAGCATTTCTATGATACGCCTATCCATGATGAACACTGTGGTCCAGACATCCCAGCTGAAGACCTACACCTGAAACCTGTTTACAACCCGGCTGTCCCTCATCGCCCTCCCCCGGGCGGTACCTGGGCGGCGATGGCCCGGGCTGTCTTGCTGTTGTCGCCGGTCATCAGGATGACCTCCAGACCCATGAGGTTCAGCGTGCGGACCGCCAGCTCTGCCTCCGGCTTCACCGTGTCGGCCACGGCGATCATAGCACACAGCACGCCTGAAGAACACACGGCCAGGGAACAGTGTAAGGTCAGGAGCCGGCAGGACTGGAAGCAAGGTTAGCCTGGGCTGAGATAACGGGGGTTAGATAAGGCTACGATAAAGGAGGCGGGGTTTAGCTCACGGGACAGGAAGAACAGATTAGGTTACGGTCGAGGACGAATAGTTACGATATAGTAGGAACAGCTTTGTTAGATAAAGGAAGAATAGTCGAGGTTATGATCGAGTGAGAACAGCGTTGCTATAAAAGAAGAGGAGTTGAGGTTATGATGAACAGCGTTGTTATAAAGAGGAAGAGGAGTTGAGGTTATGATGAACAGCGTTACTATAAAAGAAGAGGAGTTGAGGTTATGATGAACAGCGTTGTTATAAAGAGGAAGAGGAGTTGGTGTTATAATGCAGTGAGAACAGCCCTGTCAGCTAGAGGAAGAGGAGTTGAGGTTATGATGAACAGCGTTGTTATAAAGAGGAAGAGGAGTTGAGGTTATTATGAACAGCGTTGTTATAAAGAGGAAGAGGAGTTGAGGTTATTATGAACAGCGTTGTTATAAAGAGGAAGAGGAGTTGAGGTTATGGTGAACAGCGTTGTCAGCTAGAGGAAGAGGAGTTGGCGTTATGATGAACAGCGTTGTTATAAAGAGGAAGAGGAGTTGAGGTTATGGTGAACAGCGTTGTCAGCTAGAGGAAGAGGAGTTGGCGTTATGATGAACAGCGTTGTTATAAAGAGGAAGAGGAGTTGGCGTTATGATGAACAGCGTTGTTATAAAGAGGAAGAGCCCTGGGTGCTGCACGCCACTCACCGTCGACGGCCACCAGCACGGCGGTGCGTCCGCTGCGCTCGTGCTCCACCATGGCCTCGTCGACGTCGGGCAGCACGGGCAGCGCGTTGCGCGTCATCCACTCGCGGTTCCCGATCAGGACGGTGTAGGAGGCTGACTGGACCAGGGCTGCAGAGAGGAGGCGCATGATTTAAGAGCCCCTGATTGGACGGGCTCATCACAGGCCTGAGACGGCAGGCCTGGGATCATTTCTTTTATTTTAGTTATTTTAGTCTGAGAGTTTGATTTGATGATCGCTGTCGGGAAATACGGACAGAATACTTTCAGAAGACCGTTCTAAATTAAAAGGCTTACCCTAAGAGAGCAGAGGTTTTTATACGCTTTTAAAGACTTTAATCTAGCAGTGGTATTGAACAGTTTAAAATACTTTAAGCTAGTAGAGGTTTTAAACTGTCTAAAATGCTTTAAGATAGCAGTAATATTAAACCGTTTAAAATACAATATGCCTGCCGGGGTTTTAAACGGCTTTAAATACTTTAAGCTAGCAGAGGTTTTAAACGGTTTCAAAGACTTTGAGCTAGCAAAGATTTTCAACGGTTTTAAAAGACTTTAAGCTATGAGAGGTTTCAAACAGTTTTCAATGCTCTAAGCTAGCAGTAGTATCAAACTGTTTAAAATACTTTATGCCTGCAGAGGTTTTAAACAACGTTAACGGCGGTCTTGCGTACTGAGGGGCTCTGGGTCCATGATGAGGGGGTGGGCCGCGATGGGGGTCCGCGGGTCGCCGATCTGCACCAGGATGCCGTTGCGCTGGTTGTTGTCGTCCTCGCTCCTCTGCAGGTTGTCGACGCTGCTGACCAGGCAGCGGATCCCGCAGCCCGCCACCGTCTGGAAGTCGGAGCAGGCGCCCAGCGACTCACTGCCCAGCTCCTGGGGGCAGAGAGGGGGCAACGAGGTCAGCGGCACGGGGGGGGACCCAACGGAGCCCTGGGCTCTGGGTCTGACCCGCACGGTGGAGTTCACCATCAGTGGGATTCTTCATCACAATTAAATATTTTTGAATGAATTTATGTTTGGAATAATCGAGGTCAATTTGTTGCTGCCAACCGTTTGTCATAATGAACAGGGGAACTCAGGTATTACAATAAGTTACATCAGTCATTACTTATACATGGATATATGGAGGCTCACAGGATGACAGCAAAACAGTTCACGGTCTGTCCCCAAGCACTTACCCGGTACACCTGGTGCATACAGTACACTTGGTCGATAAATAACCAATCAACAGCGGAGGGACCACGTACGGTTTAGAACAACAAAAAAGATTTCCCTTAAGGCTCAGACCCATCAGGCTGACACACGCACACACACACACACACACACACACACACACACACACACACACACACACACACACACACACACACACACACACACACACACACACACACACACACACACACACACACACACACACACACACACACACACACCTAAATGAGTGAATGGGTGGATGGGGGCGAGCCCGACCTGCTTGCAGTACTTGGTGATGGCGGACCCCAGGGGGTGCTCGCTGCTGTTCTCCGCCGTGCCCACGACGGCCAGCAGCCGGGAGCGGGGCATGCGGTTCGCCTCCACCACGATCTTCAGCTGCACCACCTCGGGGGCGCCGTACGTGATGGTGCCCGTCTTGTCGAACACCACCGTCTGGATCTGACCCCGCCCGCGGAGAGGAGGCGGTTAAAGGGGGGGTATCATGCCACCAGGTGTGAGAGTGGTCAGCCTTCAGAAGCCGTACACTGGATGGATCAGTCCACCAGCCGCCCGGTGGACTGTAGCCAATGATGCGTATCTATCCATCTCACATCTAGGTGGACACGCCACTCATTATGTCACTACAACAAAGGAAAAGGCAGACTTTCAACGGCTCCTAATAAAGTAAGGGATACACCACCTCATTTAAACAACAGACCAGCTGGAGATGGTTGCTTACCACCAGCAAACTGGTTTAGTCTGCTAACACAAGTTACCAGCAACGATACGATATGAACTACTTATATCTATAAAGTTATTGGGCTTTTATGGACTTGAATCCCTTTGTTAATCACCAATGTTCTTCCAGGGTGCTTGGAACATAACCTTTGCTGCGTTGTCTAGGAAACATCTGGTCCAGTTATATCCAGCCGTGGTATAGCTTTGTGGAGCATTGATTCAGAACAGGTCAAGGCAGAGGTGTCCCACTACTGCACACTACTGCACACCCTGGAACCTCACTGACCAATCAGGGTCGAGTATTTAACAATGCCCCAAGCGCCCCCCACCTCCCCCCTCACCCACCTTGTGGGCCATCTCCAGGGGCTCGCCCCCCTTGATGAGGATGCCGTTCTGTGCGCCCACGCCCGTGCCCACCATGACGGCGGTGGGCGTGGCCAGGCCCAGCGAGCAGGGGCACGCGATGCACAGCACCGTGATGGAGGCCTGGAAGGCGAAGCGCACCACCGCCTCCGCCTCAGAGATGCTCTTGTCGTAGCCCTGAGTGGGGGGGGGGGGGGGGCGATAGGTGAGGCAGACACCTTATATTATATTAATGGTTCAGCCCTACTTTAATCCATCCCTTAACTTGTCTTTTATGTGTTTTAAATTAATTTCTTATTTTGTGGATTTGGCCCATATCACTGTGCAAACGTTTGTCAACGGTGAGCAGGGGAACTCAAGTTTATACAAGTTATATCAATTATTGCATATATAACGTTTTTGGGAGGCAAAATGGACACCAGGGGGCGGTGTTGCTTTTTAAAATCAGGCACAACAGAGTAACAGACGTCATCAAGTGTCTGGAACCGTTAAGACACAGAGTTAACGAAGAGCTCACCGGAAAGTACTTCTGGACCAGAGGGAAGTTGAGGAAGCCGATGAGGATCCAGGAGCAGAGCGTGAGCAGCGACACGACCACGATGAACGGCACGAAGTAACCGCTGATCTTATCGGCGTACTGCTGGATGGGAGCCTGGAACACACGGTACCGCTCAGACACACAGCCTGAGAGACTAACCACCTCTACTACTACCAGCTAGTCAGCACTGATCCAGCTCACTCAGATCAACTCACCTCAGATTAGCATCGTGTAGCGTCTCATCCTAGCTATCTTTGTTTAATACGTGGAATAGGTTAACCTAGTGATGGTTAGTGCTTGGCACTTGTTTCTATGAACATCCTTACTGTACCGACAGCAATATATGGCTGTTTCTCTATCTTCTGACAAACGTACTTATTGTAAGTCCCAATAACATCATTTTATTGCACTACGATGTTTTTACGGGAAGCACTTCGAGTCTGCTTCATGTACGAAAAGTGCGATATAAATAAAGTTGCCTTGCTTTGCCTAAGTCGCTTCAGATAAAAGCGTCGGCTAAATGCCCCAAAGGTCAACGTCACCGAGGAGCAAGGCACCAGGACAGTGGGTAGCGGGCGTTGAACCCTAACCCTAACCCTGACACCACACACACTATCCCGCCCCCGATGATGCACATCCCCCAGAGAGAGTATCCCTCCGCCCTGACGAGGCCCCGCCCACCTTGGAGGTCTGGGCCTCCTCCACCAGCTTGACGATCTGGGACAGGGTGGTGTCCAGGCCCACGTGGGTGGCGCTGATCAGCAGGGAGCCGTTCTGGTTGATGGAGCCGGCGATCACCGTGCTGCCCGGCTTCTTGGTGACCGGCATGGCCTCGCCTGGACGCACGGAGGACACACAACCAGGGTCAAAGCACAGCACAACAACACAACAACACAACAACACAACCAGGGTCACAGCACAGCTCTACACAACACTACACAACACCACAACCACGGTCACAGCACAACAACACAACCAGGGTCACAGCACAGCACAACCCAACACAACACCACACCACACAACACAACACCACAACCAGGGTCACAGCACAGCACTACACAACACAACAACACCACAACCAGGGTCACAGCACAACTCAGAGCACAGCACAACAACACAACCAGGGTCACAGCACTACACAACACAACACAGCACAACACAACACCACAAGCAGGCTCAGAGCACAACACAACACAACAACACAACACAAGCAGGCTCAGAGCACAACACAACAGAACACCACCACCAGTCTCAGGAACACAACTCAAGCAGGCTCAGAGCACAACACAACAGAATACATCCAGGCTCAGGAATCCCGTTCTACAGCCTGAATCCATCGGTCCGAATCCTAATCTTCCGGCAAAAGTTTGAGGTTCACACTAGCAAACCTCGCCCAAGTAACGTGCGTAGAATATTTGATTGCTTTAGGTGGGACCGCACCTCAAGACAGTATGCAGTATCATCACAAACAGTGTACACAATAACACAGCCAGGCTCAGGAACACAACTAATCCTAGGGATCAATCGCAGCCTAAGACCCAAATAGAAATGTGAATTTTCCGTCGGCCAAGTATGCGGCAGCTGGCTTGATGATCAGAATCACACAGAGTTCAGTGATTTGTGCGTATTTTTGCCATTTAAACTTTCCTGGGAATTTCGCCTGATGCTCGAACATTCACATGAGAAAGGTTTGCGGTTAATGCTAGCAAACCTCGCCCAGGTAACACGCGTAGAGTATTCGCTTTCACTTTAGATGTGACCGCACCTGAAGACAGTATGCTCAAACATCATCAACAAGGCATTTTTAAATCTTTATGTGAACGCCTACTTCATATCACTACGGATCTTATGCAAACATACCGTCTGTACGAATGTGAACGACGTTCTTGCTTGAATGCTGAATGATCACTTGCTGCACCATCCAGTTTTCAGCACTCAATAATAATGTTAATAATAGTAATAAAACTCCTAGGAATGGTCATATCCACCTGTGATGAGAGACTCGTCCGCCATGGAGTGTCCCTCGATGACGCGCCCGTCCACGGGGAACTTCCCCCCGGGGACCACCTTCACCACGTCGCCCCTCTGCACCAGCTCCACGTCCACCTGCTCCTCACTGCAGGGCCACAACCACCGCTAGGGTCAGACAGGGGCCCCGTGGGCCCCCTCATTATACCAGGCCCCGAGGGTCACCACGGACACAAGGGACTCCAGAGTCACCACGGACACAAGGGACTCTCGAGGGTCACCACGGACACAAGGGACTCTCGAGGGTCACCACGGACACAAGAGACTCCAGAGCCCCTAAGTCACTTGTGACTTTATAATCACGAAGTCACAAGTGACTGTAGTTCAACATTTCCATATACTCAAAAATAAATGTACGTATATATTTTGTAAGACTGAATGATTGATGATTGATGAATGATTAAAGCATATATTTTTGAGAGAGTCTCACGTTTTAGCTCCACAGATGAACTTGAAATTTCCCACATGCAACCAAAGTGTGGGATTCCCCACCAACATCCATACCGATGGTGAGTTGTAATCTGACTCCCAGTGCGACACACAATTGGTTGTTGTTAGCAAAGGGAAATGAAAACCAGAGAGGAGGAGGAGGAGGAGGAGGAGGAGGGGGTACCTGCGGACAGACTTGTCACTGTTGAGCGTGACCACGGTCGCCTCTGTGGCCTGCAGTGACATCAGCTTGGAAAGAGCTTCTGACGTCTTGCTCTGGTCCGGACAGAAAGGCAGACGACATCAAACAGACGGTAGAAACACAGCCGGTAACAAAACAGCAGCCTCAAAGGAGGCCTTCTGGATCCTTTTCTACAGGAGCGTTCCACATGTGGGATTCAAACCCAGGCTGTGAGACCCCCACCCTCACCACCACCAGCCTGTATGCGTCACCGAGGTCACACATGGCGTGCGGCGCCGTACCTTGGCTATCTGCTCCAGCCAGCGGCCCAGCGAGATGAAGACGAAGAGCATGGGCGGCGTGTCGAAGAAGGTGATGGGGTTGACCTTGGCCTGCTCCGCCATGGCCACCAGCAGCACCACCAGCGAGTAGGTGAAGGCGATGGTGGTGGCCAGCACGATCAGCACGTCCATGTTGGCCGAGCGGTGCTTCAGGGCCTTGTAGGCCTGCACGTAGAAGTAGCGTCCGCCGATGAACTGTGGAGGGCAGACAAAGGCTTGCATTCACCGCAGGGGGACGCACCACCGGCTCGGGTTCCCCTTACTCTACGGCCCCCGGAGGAACAGGGGCCTCTTTCACCGCAGTCGGAAGTGCGGTGTTCATGTCTGCTCCGTGTTCATCGAGTGTGAAGTGGGGCTGGTGGCGGACGTGGCGAAGTCACCGTATTGTGCGTTTGTCGACTAATCTTAAAAGGTAACGGGGAATCGGCAGCAGAGCTGCAGTCGGCTGCAGCTTGGCCGTGTTCGGCGGCACCTAAGCTGTGTTCTAATTCATTAGTCTGTCTGTTTTAGCGTGTTGCGGCGACATGGACTGGATGGTTAACCGGCCAGTTTAATTGGACTGAATATTGTGTGGGAGTCCTTGCTCCACGCAGGTAAAAGCCCCCGAACGAGCCCTACCTGCACGGGCACGCAGAAGAGGAAGGAGAGCAGGTTCATGACGGAGAGCCCCGGGACCAGCTGGCGCTCCAGGAACATGGAGGAGTGGTCGTGGACGTAGTCCTCGGCCGAGGCGTTGTGGTGGTGGGCCGTCTGCATCTGGTGGTCCACGATCATCATGTACATCATCATGCCCATCACCGGCACGCAGAAGAACAGGCTGACCAGGAAGGACTTCCTCCACCTGGAGGACAAAGGAGAGAGAGGAGCGCAATGGAACCGAAATACCTGACATTTTTGAACAATTGAAAAATGAAATATTTTGCGTTGAGAGAATGAGTTTGTGCCACCAGAAGCACACCCACACACCCACACACCCACACACACACACACACACACACACACACACACACACACACACACACACACACACACACCACTTACTGCTGTATCTCAGTGCTGTGGTCCAGGTGACTTCCTGTTCGGTCCCTCTTCACCAGTGAAGCTTCAAAACCCAGGCTCTACCAATTAGATCAACTCTTTTAATCATTCAAATCTTTGAACAAACAAGACCCAGATAAAACACATCATCAGATGAACACAGACCCCAGTGTGATTCAGCATGACCAAACACAACTCTTCATAACCAGAACCACTGTTTGTATGTAAACTTTTGAAAACAGGCCGCGATGTGCTTTGCAAGAAGACATCATGAAGACAACAAAACGTAAAAACAAAGACTGATGTGCCGCAGGATCAAACGTCACACAGTCAAAGTGGAACACAAGGCAGTGAGCTGGGAGATGCGGTCCGTCCGGACTAAAGCCCACGGCCGTAACAAGCAGCAGGTGAACAAGCAGCCGGTAAATCACCTTTCAACATTTTTGAATTTGGATCGTGCGGGAGGGGGTAAGGGTCACATGTGACAGATTGGTGTTGGATTTCTGACTTTAAATCAGAATTCTACGATTATCTACGTGTGAATTTGGACTATAATCTCATAATTCTGATTTTTAAATCAGAATTTAAAGTCAGAATTATGGGCAGGCGACCTGTAAGGCGCCAGGGTCAGTGAAGTTCACTTGGCGACACACAGCGTGGGAACCACAGGCTGACCTACGGAAGAGGATCAGGGCAACATGTGAATCAGAGGTTAAAGGTCAGGAGTCTGACTTTAAACTCAGAACTCAAAAATGGGGCCCCAATCCACTTCCATAGGATCGCACTCCAAATACAAACCCGTGTGTGTGCGTGCGTGTGTCCGTGCATGCGTGCTTGCGTGCATGTGTTTGTGCGTGCGTGCGTGCGTGCGTGCGTGCGTGCGTGTTTGTGCGTGCGTGTTTGTGCGTGCGTGTTTGTGCGTGCGTGCGTGCGTGCGTGCCTCTATCGTTACCCAGCCCTCCCCATAAAGCCTGGGGCTACACCCAGCCCGCTCTAGTGTCCCCTGAGGACCGGGGGTCCGTGATTAAGGGTGCTCACCTCCAGCCACCGGATCACGTCTCGGGGCCCCGTCACCTCGGGGTCGTACTTGACGTGCGCCTTGTTGGTTGCCAGGGCGACGGACACGTAGATAATCCCCTTCTGCTTCATGAGGCTGGACTCAATCTTGTGCACGCAGGAGGCGCACGTCATGCCTCTGACCTTAGGGTGCAGACATCAACACGGGGACTCAGAGTCACATGACTCCACCACTGATCACCGGAGAGCCACCCGCCGCCCACGGCCAGTCCGGTCATGTGACGCTTCATGGTCACATGACCGGACTGCCCGTGGGCGCGGTGTGACTGTGGCCCTCAGACCGAGGGGCTGAATTAAGAGTGATGGATGCGTGGTCTCGTGTGGACCGTGGGGAACGTCGGGGACTCACCACCAGCTCCAGGCTGCCGTCCGAGCCCTCGTAGTTCTCCATGACGGAGGCGGTGAAGCCCAGCTCCCTCACGCACTCGGCGATGTCCAGCGGCTCCGTGACGTCGGGGTTGTAGCGCACCTCCGCCTTGCTGGCCATCAGGGCCACCAGCACCGAGTAGATGCCTGCGCAACACGGGAACGGTAGGCGGACTGCGGTTAGACAGCGCTGCCCTACACAAGTGGCCGCTCAAAGCGCTTTGCGACACGGCCGGACATTCATGCACACATTCGCACGCCGACAGCGGCGGTGTCGACCACGCAGGGCGACAGCCGGCTCGTCGGGAGCAGTCAGGGTGAGGCGCCTCGCTCAGGGACACCTCGACACTCCGATAGGAGGAGCCGGGGATCGAACCAGCGACCTTCCGGTTACCAGCCGACCCGCTCTACTTCCTGAGCCGCACGGCGCTCCGGGTCACGGGCAAAGGGGCGCGGCGGCAACGATCAGAGCTGGGGTCGCTCAACGCTGGGTTAACGTTGCAGGCGGGTCATGTTAACCGTGTCAGGCGCCTAGTACCCACCGGGTTCGTTCTTGAGGTTGCGCTCGATGTTGGCCACGCAGGAAGCGCAGGTCATGCCTCCGATCTGGATGAAGCACTTGGAGTGAGCGCCGCCCTTCCCCGCCTCCTTCTCGGGTTCACTCTCCGCCTCCTTCGCCTTCAGAGGCTCGGGGCTCATCAGGGGGTTGGGACAGGCCAGCGGCACCAGGCTGTTGGTCGCTATGGGAACCATGCACACGTCATCAGCGATGATTGGAGTGCTCGGCTACAACACGTTCACATGGACCGCTGCGGCTGGCGTGTTAATTATCGTTAGTACTTATAAAAAGTCACAACAAAGGAGTCATTTAGGGAAAATTAAAGGGAAGGTTGCAAAATGCTCCAAATGTAAATGATTGATTGATATAATAATATGAGCTATGAGAGCGGAGAGGAGGATGTCACTGATTATAACATTGTTAATTAAATAACAATGAATGAGCGTCTCCTCAACTGGTCCACCGAGCCCAGACCACCTCCTCACCCGTCAGGAAGGCGTCGAAGCCCATGTCCTCCACGGCCTCCCTCAGGTCCTCAGGGCCGGTGAGCAGCGGGTCGTACTCGAACGTCCCGCGGCGCTCCGCCAGGGACACGCGCGCCGACCGCACCCCGCTGCGCTGCGAGAGCGTCCCCTCGATGGACCGCACGCACGAGCCGCACGTCATCCCCTCGATGCGGACCTCCACCGTCCGGGACAGCGCCGGGGAGCGGGGCGCGGCGGGGGGGCCCAGGGGCGCGGCGGGGGGGCCCAGGGGCCCGCCGGAGCCCCAGAGCTGGGTGGTGAACGTCCCCGGGGGCAGGGCCTCGATGGCCTGCCGCAGCCGGGCCACGGTGACGCTGAGCGGGTCGTAGCAGACGGACGCCTTCCCCGTCTCCAGGCAGACCTCCACGGAGGACACCCCCGGGAGCCCGCCCACGCTGCCCTCGATGTTGACCACGCACGAGCGGCAGTGCATGCCGCCCACCCGCAGCGCCACGGCAACCGAGTCCACGAAGACCTCCGCCGCCTCCTCCTCCGGCGGCCGCTGGGCGTCCACCAGACGCTCCAGCTCGCTGGGAGACAGCTTCAGGGGCCGGGGCTTGGACCGGGCGACGGCCTTGAAGCCGGCCACGGCCACCTGGTCGATGATGGTCTGGACGGTGATGAGGTAGGGCAGGTAGACGACGGTGGCCTCCTGGGACTCCAGAGCCACTGGAAGCCAAGGCCAAGAAACGGGAGGACGTTAATGTAGCAGATGGTTGGATAAGATAAGAGGAGTCCGGAGGAAGATGCCAAAGTGGTTAACAACCAATAAAACACACCACAACTAAACACAGTGTATCCTTTAGAAATAACACCGGGTTGGCTTTGCTCAGGCATTGGTCAGCCCAGGGTAAGATTAGTTTGATTTAAATAAAGACTTGCGAACAATGTTTGGATAGCTCATTGTTCATTGTTATAAACGCTTCAAGAATGTGACATGAATCCATGCCTTGGGAGGAGAAGTTCACGGACAATCACCGCAAATGCTCCTGTCACTTAGTTCAGACCCTGTAAAAACCATATCAGCCGCAGATCTTATGAGTCACACTGAAATCCTGACCAGGATTGTCACGATGACACATAGAAAAGCTGACACGTACAATCCACTCACAAGACTAACACACTCCCAACTGGCTTCAGCAATGGGTTTCATTTTTACGCAATACTAGAGCTTCCTTTATATTGACTATTAATACCTAAACTCCTTTCCAACGCCTACTGCGGGGAAGGAAGTGTGAACCAGCTCCAATCTTCTCCGATGTCCTTGTACTATTGTTTGCCTAAACAAGATCAACTAGTTGTATAATTGGATCTGCTCCAGTTAACGAAAACATTGAATGATTGGCAGGTTATTTTATATTTGTTGACTCTGCTTTTGTTTGGTCAATCGACTGTAATGCTGAAGTATTGCCCAGTATCAGCCGAACTGGTCATTTTTATTTGTATTTGTCTGCCTTCTTATTGTTGTTGTTCTTCTTCTTCTTCTTCTTCCTGTTGAAGCTGTGTCTTGGATGTGGTCATTTGTATGACTTCGTTATCTTAAGACCCTGGCGGCAAAACTGACATCCCCTTCAGGGAAAAGATCGATCGTGAACTTGGACTCGAGATACAACATCTTGTTTTGAAGGGGGTCAGCGAAACAGAGACACAGTACAAAAGAAACTAAAACAAAAGTACAGTTACGAACCTAAAAGACGGACTCCCCAACAATCCACCCTCAGACTTCACAACCCTTTCTACTAATCGTTTACTAATCCCCACCACCCCCAACTTCATTTAGTAAATCACAATGCCTTCAGCAGTGGTGCGCTACGTACTAATAAACATCGCACAGAAAAACAGAACACGACCCAGAGAGATAATAAAAGACGAGGTCGATAAACAAACCAAAGGGACGTAGAAACAAGAGCAGCGGCTGACCTCTGATCTTCTGCACCCCCTTCAGCTTCCCCACCTTCCCCTCGATGGTGGTGGTGCAGGAATGGCAGGTCATGCCCTCGACGGACAGCTTCACCAGCGCCACGCCCGACCCCGCGCTGCGCGGCGGCGGCGGGGGGGAGAGGGAGGGGGAGGGGGGGGAGGAGGGGGGGGAGGCGCAGCGAGCGGGGCTGGCGGAGGCGGGGGGCTCCGGCGCCGTGGCCACGCCCGTCACCACCTCCCCCAGCTGGGGCGCGGTGGTCAGGGAGGGCACGAAGACGACGGAGAGACCCCCGGCGCTCTCCCTGACGTCCAGCACCCCCTGGACGCGGGACAGCCGCGCCAGGGCCTCCTGGGCGGCCCCGGGCCCCGGCCCCGGGGCGGGCAGCAGCAGGGTCTCCGTGGGGACCGGCTCGGCGGAGCTGGGGTCCGGCGGGCTGGACTCGAAGCCCATGTCCTCCACCGCCTCGCACAGAGACGCCGGGCTCTGGAGGCTGGGGTCGAACAGCACCGCGGCACTCCTCAGCTCCAGGGACACCTGGAGACACGACGGGGGGGGTCACGGGACCACCTCACGGTGAGTACACAGCGGGGGGGTCACGGGACCACCTCACGGTGAGTACACAGCGGGGGGGTCACGGGACCACCTCACGGTGAGTACACAGCGGGGGGGTCACGGGACCACCTCACGGTGAGTACACAGCGGGGGGGTCACGGGACCACCTCACGGTGAGTACACGACGGGGGGGTCACGGGACCACCTCACGGTGAGTACACAGCGGGGGGGGTCACGGGACCACCTCACGGTGAGTACAGCAGTCAGAAGAAAGAGGAACAACAATATACCTCTGAGGGTAACGTAAGGATGTTCATAGAACCAAGGGACAAGCACCAACAACCGCTAGGTTAACCCATTCCCCGTGCACAACAACATGGCTAGGATAAGATGCTACACAAGTACTATTTTTAAGTCCAAGGACGTACAACATAGTCCATACGAGCGGGGTGGGGGGGTGGGGGGTATGCTATGCAGAGGTGAACTCTGCATAGCATACCCGGTCGATCCTTCCCCAAAACGGCTGTGTAATCGAGTGCACTTCAACTATTCAGGCATTAAGTGCAATGCCTGGCAACCAGGCTGATCCATTCAGTCAGCAGTCAGTCATATTGTGAAGTATTTGCGTTAGGACCCTGAATCAATGGACTTTAAGAGCCCCCAGGGGTGGAAAGCCATAAACAATACAACGCAGGCGCCCGTCGCCGTTCTTATCTCGTCAGCCGTGCCGGCCATATATTTAAAAAGCAGAAGATGAGTGCGTTTGTCTTTGGAGAGTTGTGACTGTGGCGCGACCCTTTGCTCTCCCTCTACAGCGAGGAGGAAACATGTGACGCACTGAAGCAGTCACCTGACACAGAGTTAACAAAGCACAGCTGGGAACCAAGAGGCGGTGTGCGTGTGTGTGTTTGTGTGTGCGTGTGTGTGTGTTTTAAGAGAAAAGGCATGTGGTAAACCAATGATTATGTACTCAATCATGGTATACGGGACATAAATAGATACAGGAAAGGAAAGGAAAAAGAAGCAAATCCCGAGATGTTTACAAGCTATAAGTGCGTTACAAAGCCCCTAATTCCATTTGACTGGGAACACAGATTGCTTTTTGACCTGGGGGACACAGCTCCGCAAAGGGCAGAGCTCTTACGGGACAAACTATTACGTTATCTCCTCATTTGGCCGAAGCCCGCGGGGTAAACACAGGACAGAGGAAAGAGCAGGCCCCCCTTGTTATTACGACCCCAGGGGGGAGCTGTCTTGGCTTTGAGGCTCGTCACCATCGGTCTCAGCTGCTCCCATGCCAGTTAGACCCCGAGTCAATAGCCATGGGCTACGCACGGAGACCTTTTGGCTAGCAAAAGGTCACACAAGTTTGCCCAGTGCAGAGTTCAATCTCCTTCCACTGCTCCCGCTTACATGGACATTAGCGTAGCATTGGACGACATTAGCGTAGCATTGGACAACATTAGCGTAGCATTGGACGACATTAGCGAATGCTGCGCTAATGTCTGTTGTGATCACTGTCGTTGCTTGGATGACGGTTGTTATTGTGCGTTACAGTGTAACACATGCACCATGCATGTACAATGCATGTGTTACACGGAGACTCATCTCCCCTATAGCTGAACTTCTGGGAGGAGGCGGGACAAAACTGGGCAGGAAACCAAAAGCATAAAAGGGGCGGAGTCACACCGTGTGTTCTGATTTGTTTACGAAGATTTTCTACCGGAGAGAAACTGATCTGCGCAAGTCGACAAAGCTTTCAGAAGGGGATTTAAAGAAGTGTATTCCTACAGTTGCCAGTCAATACGGTGTTGATTTGTTTACTCTTTACTAGTGCTGGTCGAGTTTGCATTTGCTGTAAATAGCCAATTACGCAATTAACGATCCCCACTTCAAGAGACATGTTGAGGCAAAACAATTATGACGACAACAAAATAGAAATTGCCCTGTTCCCAGATCCCACAATCAGACCTTAGATTACTTAAAGTATGACGCCGGCGCCATACTTTAAGTAATCTAAGGTCTGATTTATGAGAGTAAACAAACACTGACGCAGAACAGTTAAGTAAAGTCAGTCTCAGCGTGCCTGTGGTTCGACACACACAACATATGCTGCATTCCTTCACCAGTGTGTATCTTTAATGTTTAGCGGTACCTTAATGTGGACGACTCCAGGCAGTGCTCCAACACGCTGTTCTATGGACTGGACACATGAGCCACACGTCATGCCTTCCACCTCCAGACGCACGGATCGCAGATCAGCTTCCTGAGCCATCTTAAGGCTCCTGTCTGCTGGAGGAAGGGACACATGTTGATCTGAGTACAGTCTGAACACCCAGCACAGCGCTTCAATATCTACATCAATGTGAACTACAGCCATCAGTATTGCCGCAGTCAATGGGGCTTTTCCAAGTAGGATCAATCAATGAAATACGAACAATTCATCAATTCATATTTTGAAACTATTGTGAAGTATGAGAAATTATTATATAGTAATAGGCTTTTTTTCTATTTTGTAACAAACTATTTGTGTTACAAACTGTAACTACTATTTGGTTATTTTCTGAAGCTCAACTCCTATTGGGTTTTTAGTAAATCCTTCGTAGAAAATTGTCTTATTAAATCCATATTTTTGGGAAAACAGGGAACAATATTTTTACTACTTGCAATGATTTGTTCATGCTTTGGATATTACGACCACTGAAACACTTTATACGATTTAGAAATAATGACAAGAGATGGTTCTGGAAACTGCAAAGAAATGCAATGTAACTGACACAGGATTAAAAATAGATTGTATGAAGCATCAATTAAATACATTATTCGCCTAGTCAACAGTAAACAGAAGTTTATATAAAATATAGAACTGAGCTTTTAATCAAATCGACCAAAAAAAAAAAATCATCTTAAATTACAATAACAGCCACCTAAGTACAAATTCTCTCCCCAACATGCGTGTTAACTTTTTTCTTCTAAGCATCCAAGACATAAAGCACCAGAACAAAGAGAAACCAACACGATCAAACACCTTTGATCCTACTTTTCCACAGCATCTTCTAATAATAATGCGATAGTTATTGGCTCTTACCCCTAAGTAGCTCTGCTGTGGTTCATAGGCAGGGTCTGATCCAGCCTAGCCACCCCGCTGGGCTCTGATCAGCTCTTGACTATATCAACTACTTCACAAACCCAACCTGGGCATGCCAATTAATACGATAAGGAATTAATAGGAGCCGCAAAAGATTTCTTGTTGTTCAACTAGCTCCCGGAGCGCCACTAGCCAGGAGATAAGGCTGCTGACTGGATCTTTAGCGACGGCACCCGGAAGTGACTATGCACTGTGCACACACGTCACGTACAGGGGGCGTTTCTCGGGGGCTTGTGTAATGTGTGTGGCTGGGCGAGGGTCCTGGGTTGTAACGTTACCCTGATCTACCGGAACGCAATTTCCGGTATTTTTATTTTCGATGAGGGTGTGCGTATGTCGGTTAACGGTTCCCGGTAGCGAGAGGAATATAAGGACACAACAATAACAGCGACAGCGGAAGGAGAAGTTTTATGGATGTTTGAAGAATAGTTTCAACAAATCATTAATTTAGCCGAAACATGTAACCGAAAAGGATATCCCTCTTCCGGAAGTTCATCCCTCTCTCCTTCCCCTTCACAGCGAATATCACGTCACTGAAAGTCCCGCCCCATCTCTCACTCGCTAATAACGCTCTTCTGGAGGGTCTTGTTCCAGGCGTTCCGGCGTCAAGTAGAACGCCTGAGAACGTGCTATGATTTGTTGTGCGGCGGTCTATAGCCATTTTATTATATTTAGCAAATTAGCAAATTTTATTGACAGACACTAATTCGAGGCATTAATGCAAATAGAGATTTCTGATAAACTAAAATCCAACACAAATCTCCCTATACTTGCCTGTCTTTAGTGGACACGTGATCCAAAGGCCATGACATCCATGACATAAAAAAACGGAAACACTGTCAGCTACTAAATAAAGTTATCATAAAGACTCGTATCTGCTTATCGGTCTGCCTGTCTGTCAAACATCCCTTCCATTGTCTCCCAGGCCTATATCTTCCTTCAGGTACTTGAGATGCATCTTTGGCTATTTCCATTACATTCCGTAGGCCTACTCCTCCCAGGTGGTTGTTCTGATCATACATCCCAAACGCCCCACAAACGCACGCAAACATACACATGCACACGCACCGCATGCAAGCACACACGTACGCGCACGCACACACACACACACACACACACACACACACGTACGCGCACGCGCACACACACGCACACACACACACACACACACACACACACACACACACACACACACACACACACACACACACACACACACACACACACAGAGCCGGCGCTGGCCGTTTCGGCGCCCTAGGCGGCTCGAAATCAACTTGCGCCCTGGACAGGTCTTCCGAGCGGGGGGGGGGGGGTGCTACGGTGACGGTTTCGGGCCGCCCTGGCGATTGCTCCCGCGCCCCCTCCCTTCTCCGTTCGCGTCGACACACACACACACACACACACACACACACACACACACACACACACACACAAGCACGTACGCACACAGCACATGGTTCCCCCATCATCCATCTCGACGCATCGGTCCTCGGATGAGGACTCCCTGATCAGACATTCCCCTCAGGTCGGCGCTGCCGTGTTCCTCTGCCTGTGCGGGAGCGGGAGTGGCCTCCAGGCCCCTGGGAGAGGCATCCCTCACCCACCGGTGCACCGTGTGAGGCGGTGTACCGGGAGCACCGACGACAGTGTTGTTTGGATTCACGGGGATGCGTCTTCATTATTCACTTTGCTCCGACCTCTGCTGAGGCTGGTCTCTGCACATCCGGCCAGGAATGCCGTTTAATCTCCTTTGTTAAGTCAACATTTAAATAGGACCAGCTCCCTGTCTGTATCCAAATTGCATTGAATACACTTCAGCCTTTCAATGTTGGCTCTACAGTAAAACGTTTGCCAACGGCGTTTGCCAATATTGCATTTGCTTGATGGATAAACATTTCCCGCACATATTTACTAAAGAGAACCCCCTTCAAAGACTTTTCAATGACATTGTCCGGTTTGACCTGCGTGCGACTCTCGGTCTGACCGCTAGAGG
>NC_082391.1:22802585-22807585 GCF_031168955.1 Gadus macrocephalus | reverse complement strand
CGAACCCCCTCCTTCCTTTCAGAGAGGGAGTGGGCCCTCTGAGGAGTCTGAACGCGATACCTCAGCACAGCCTGGGTTGCGTATATTGCACCTTTCATTTGATTTGAAAGCACTCGATATTATTCCGGGAGTAACTCACTCCATCCATCACGGATGTCTGGTCCCACTTGAGTGGATTGAGGCTGCCCCAGGGTTCCGAGCGCCCAGTGCCTCCGTAAAAGGAGCCAAAGCGCTGAGTGGTCATTCTTGGCCGATTGGAGACCGGGGGGGCTGATTGGAGGGAGCAGGCTGCTTTCAGAAGGCCTTTTCCTGCCCTACGTGCCTCCAGATCTTTAATGACCACAGAGAACTAGAACCCCGATGTCACACGTCCTTCCCCCAGCAGACAGGACCTTAAAGGGTTGACCTTTGGGGGCTGGGATGGGATTTGAAGTCTGGGCCACTTAAGTCAAAAGGGAGACAGTTGAACGGTCGAATGTGTCCAGAACCTGGAGATGACATGAGCCCGAGGAGACATGGCTAATTGGGATGGATGGATAAGAATAGATACGCGTTCACTTTTGACAACCATCTACCTGGGTGTTGAAGGCACCATTAAATAAACGCAGTCATTATTTTTTGTGTGCACTTAAAATCCCAACGCAACTGAACAGCGTAAACAACGGACACGTTTATTTTGGGATTCACGGTGAGCCGCCACGCAAGACGAATCCGACCCAGGCCGGGCACACAGCCAATAGGACACACAGGAGCGCGTTCCCTCACCTTGTCCTTGGAGCTCATGTTAATGACCATGTCTCCCTCATCCAGCAGCCTGCAGGCGTAGGCGATGTTGACAGCTGTCTCCGGCTTGTCCCCGGTCAGGACCCACACCTGGATGCCCGCCTCCCTCAGAGCCTCGATGGTGTCAGGCACGCTGTCCTGCAGGCGGTCCACAATGCCCGTGGCCCCTGGAACCCCAAACACACACACGGACCGTGGCTGTTCAGAACGCCCGGAATACAAAGCTGGAGCGTGTCACTCTTTGCTGCGCGGTGTGCATGTCAAGCGGACACACTCGTGCATGTTTGGCGCCGAGGGGAGTTACCCAGGAGGCTGAGGTCTCTCTCCAGGTGGACGGCGCTGTCCCTGACCTGCCCCCCTCGGTTGTCCATGGCAGCCAGGGCGGTCCGCCTGAGTGTCGACCACTCGCTGTACTCTCTCTCGCTCACCGTCTGGACGGCAGAGGAGGCCCGGTCAAACCAGCGGTCCAAACCATGTTGTAGTACATTCAATTCAATTCAATTGTGTTTGTATAGCCCTTAATAACAGGTACAGACTAAAGGGCTTCACAATCCATGCATTTATGTCACCCCCCTGACCCTAGCCCCCCAGAGGTCAAGGAAGAACTTAATTAGTGAGGAAAGAACCTTGAGAAGGAACGCAGAGTGGGGTATCCCTCCTTCTAAGGATGATCAGGAGTGCAAAGGGGGCCATAATTGACATCCATACAGGCAACATATTTTAATGGGTGATGAGTAGAAACATGGCGGTAGTTGACTCACCTTTCTGGTGAAGCACAGGGTCCGAAGCCCCTCCTTGGCATACTGGTCGAGGTGTTTCTGGCAGTATGCCGCGACGCTCCTCTGGTCGTCGTTAAGCTGCTCTGGAAGACGTACCACATCACACGCGAGGTTTCAAATACGCCCGTGATAAGATGGAGCGCTGAGCCACCAAACGCCGTCTCACAAGCCCTCGAGAGCCCATCACCCTTCACCCTTCACCCTGGGAGACACAGAGCTTCAGCTCGCAGAACCAAGATCTCCCATCCCTGCGTGTCCAGCAGTACCTGCGCAGGGCGAGCCCAGCAGCTCCATGAGGGTGTAGTCCGCTCCCTTGGTGTAGAGCACCATCTCCCCGGTGACGGGATGGCGCACCAGCACTGACATGCGCTTGCGGTGGGCGTCGAACGACAAGGTGTCCAGCACCTCCAGCTCCAGCCTCTCCCCGTGGGGGAGCCTCACGGCGACGCTGGCGGGGCCGCGGGCCAGCAGGGTGAACCCGTACGCCTTGGCCGCGTACACCAGCGCCGCCTCGTCCGGACTCTCCGCCTCAAACAGGACCTCGTCCGAGTCCACCACCAGCCGGCAGCTCCTCAGCGCGTCCATGTCCCCGGCACGGCCCGACGCCCGGCCGCGCTCCTCCTCCTCCACCTCCTCCTCCTCCTCCTCTGGGGCCAGGACCTGGCAGTCCGGGCTGGCCCTCCGGGTCAGGGGCTTCCAGGAGGCCAGGCTCCGGCGCAGAGAGCCCACCTTCTGGGCCAGGCTGGACAGGGCGTACGACGGGCCGGTGGAGACGGAGGCGCTGGAAAGTTGGCTCAACTTTGAGAGTTGGAAAGATGATACCAATGTTTATACGTTAATACCCGAGTTGTACTCTCTCACACTCGCTCTTTAATACCTCGAATCGGAGCCTGTGAGGTCAATTTGGAATTGCGGTGCAGAGATAAGACATAATTGCCTAAAAGAGAAGCGGTATGGGCCTATAGGCGAGGTCTGCCATCCCCCGGGCAGGCTCCCGTCCATCCACAAGGAGACGCTTTAATTCTCCTTTAATTCACTGCGTGTGTTTTAACCTATAATTAGAACTCAAGCTGGAGTACGCTGTTCCAGAACGGCACAGCTGAGAACAACGAGTAATCACATTAGAAAGGGCGACCCCCCGGCTCCCCTTGCGACTCCGCCGTCTCTCTGTGGTTCGTTTAGCAACGACACAACGCCGTCTCAACCGGGGCTGCACAGAGCAATTACAGGCATTAGCGCTGACCACTGGTGAGAGGGACTACGGCTGGGCCGTGGGTTCTATAACGGGCCCGTGTGTGTTCCCCTCAAGGAGAACGCACACCGCTCGGTGACGGCTGTAGGTACTGCGGCCAGGCGTCGCGGCAGCAGACACATATTTGATCAACGTTGGTGACGATAGATCAGCAAACAGAAGCCAGGGACTCAATACAGGAGCTGAACAAAGTGTGGTGCCTGGGTCTGATGTTTACAGTTAAAGGATCGGGGATGACAAACTGACAGCAAGGATGACCGAGGGGAAGGGGGGGGAAGAAAGCGGATAAACAAGTCAACACAGATACACAAACATGGCCTGGGCTATGAATATTCAGGACAGGATTCAGGAGTAGGGTGCTGTTCAAGTGTCTCTCTCTCTCTCTCTCTCTCTCTCTCTCTCTCTCTCTCTCTCTCTCTCTCTCTCTCTCTCTCTCTCTCTCTCTCTCCTCTCTCTCTCCTCTCTCTCTCTCTCTCTCTCTCTCTCTCTCTCTCTCTCCTCTTGCTCTCTCTCTCTCCTCTCTCTCTCTCTCTCTCTCCCTCTCTCTCTCTCTCTCTCTCTCTCATGCACACAAACCCATACACACACACACACACACACACACACACACACACACACACACACACACACACACACACACACCACACACACACACACACACACACACACACACACACACACAGACCAACACACACACACACACTACAGCCTGTGTTTCTGAACAGAAGCGCTCACCCTCTCTCTCTGTGCTGTTGCCGTGGAAACCACCACCGTGTTGCAGATGGCGAGAGCCAGAAAAAAGTCCAGGTAGGGATCTACCTCCCATCCTCCGCCGCTGAAGTCTATCTTCACGATCTGCTGAAGCAGCGCCTTGTCTGGTACCACTTCCTTTTCCTGTTGATTTAGGGGATCAATCACTTGGTTAATTAATAGCTTCACTCATGCATATGCGCCGCCCGCCCGCATAGCAATCACTGGGTGTTTATTGTGTTCATTCTGCACATAATACAGAGACAGAGAATATAGGAGCAGAAGGAGGGAGGGAGGAAGGAAGGCAAGGATGAGAGGAAGGCAGGAAGTAAAGAAGGGAGGAAGGAAGGAAGGAAAAAAGACAAGGAAGGGAGGAAGGAAGGAAGGAAAGAAGGCAAGGAAGGGAGTGAGGAAAGAAAGGAAGAGAGGAAGCAAGGGAGGAAGGAAGGAAAGGAAAAAAGGCAAGGGAGGAAGGAAGGGAGGGAGGAATGAAGGGAGGGAGGAAGGAAGGAAAGAAGGAAGAAAGGAAGGAAAGAAGGCAGGAAGGATGGAAAGGATGCAATGATTATCCATTTAATGCATGCTAGTATACCATGTTATATGTAAAATGTAATAATTTAATAATTAATATTTTATATGTAATATGTATGTAATATTTAATATGTAATATGTATGTAACACATGATGACTGTGGTAGAATCAAAGACCGTGAACCAGGCAGGTTCAGGGCGATCCCCGCGCCGGGCCCAGACCAGAGAGAGGAGAACCAGAGGGCTGGAGCCACGGACACTGATCTGCTGCCTCAGCAGCTCCTCTGTGACGGCCACCGGCCGCTGAGACCCCCCCGGGGCGACAACAGAGCTGGACGCCCCTGTACTGTATACGGAAACCAGGATGACTCATCCACAGCACACGTTTACAGTTCAGCCATGTCAGTAGTCCGTGGCTAACGTTGCACAGCGCGACCATATGGTCCCAGGGGGCGCCGCGGGCCGGCCCGTCCCGACACCTGGCGGCCACCTGGGACAGGAGCAGAACCTGCGTCTGTTCTTAGTCCCCCTCGTCAGGTCAGGGGGAGTCGGGCCGGCAACCGCTTCAGAGGAAAATATCATCGTCATGTTGAATTTAATCGTATTGAATGATATTATTTATATCATATTTGTCGTTGCCCTTTTTTTGGTTTATTCAGTCCTACCCTATTACGTATGTATTTAGGAAATCATTTTCTCAAGGTTGATGCCCATCAGCCCACCATGCTGTCTCTTTCAACATGCACGTGGTATGTTTAATCTGCTGACGTGTGCATCACATTACGGAGCCATGAAGCGCCGCGACCTCGAGTTAACTGAGAGCTCTGAAACGGTTCTCATGGCCCCAGCGCCTCCCAGTCAGCTGACCACCACTCACTTCCTGTTGACTCTCCCATCTGACACCTC
>NC_082391.1:22745221-22794985 GCF_031168955.1 Gadus macrocephalus | reverse complement strand
AAATTAGTGAGGAAAATACGCACACACGCACAAACCAACACACACCACACGTGTGCGCACACACACAAACATGTGCACGCACACCCACACACACAAACCAACACACACCATACGTGTGCGCACACACACAAACATGTGCACGCACACGCACGTACGCGCACACCCACACACACAAACCAACACACACCACACGTGCACACACACACACACACACACACATACACGCATGTGCACGTACATGCACACACAGGTGCACGCACACGCACACAAATGCACTTGCACGCACACACACATAGTGTGTAATATAAACGTACGTATAAATGTATTTTTTCCCATACATATATTAGCATACATAATATATGTTACCAAGTGTTGGATTAGAATTACAACTAAGTGGTTAATCGTGATGGAGACTGATGCCAAGTGTTTGTTAGGCAGGGGCAAAAATAGGTTGAGTGAGATAAAGAAAGAAAAAGAGAGACACCCCCCCGGCCCCCGCACGCGCACACACACACACACACACACACACACACACACACACACACACACACACACACACACACACACACACACACACACACACACACACACACACACACACACACACACACACACACACACACACACACACAAGGAATGAGAGTAAGCTACTGGCACAGAGACAAACAACCAGCAATACAATAGAGGGAAAGTCACAGAAACAGGGAGAAAAGGAGAGGGGAGGAGGAGGAGGAGGAGGAGGAGGAGGAGGAGGAGGGGTGTGAGAAAATGTTAGCTGCAGCTTGGTTCTCGGTCATGATGTCACATCTGTGCCACACTTTGCATTGACCCCCGGGGGGTCGGCCCCCCCGCCCCCCCCGCACCTCAGACCCCGAGACATTGTCCACAACAACAACAACAACAACAACAACAAAGTAACCGGCCATCCGTAGAGCCGGTGAAAAGCATGAGTGGGGATGACCTGCAGAGTTTTGTATTTACTGCCCAACGACAATGCTGGCATTTGCTCTTCCAAAGGCCTGTTCCCCCGCGGCCGAGGGGCTGACGTGAACTATAACACAACAGGCAACCATTCTGCAAACACACTACAGCAGCAGCAACACACGCCGGCATACACACACGCACACACACACACACACACATGCGCGCACGCACGCACGCACACCATTGCAAACAGTAACAAAAAAACAACAAACCAAAGAACGCATCGGGCACAACAGCTTGTGCCTCCATCTTGGCTAGTGCGTCTCGAGTCAGCACCAACCCATCGAAAAAAGATTGAAACAACCGTCCAATCGCGTCGGAGCTAAACGCAGCCTCCTCCTTCACCAGGGGCCTTTTCCTCATCTCCTCTAATGAGAGGAGCATTCAGCTGTCTCCCCCTCCCAGAGCCCACGTCTCATAGCAGGCCTTCCCCGTAACGAACACACTGCACACACGCCCCACTTCCCTGACTGCTGGCTGCCACTGCTTCCACCGTAAACAGGAGGGCCACCATCTTGAGGAACCCAGCATAGCTGCTTGCATGGATTCAGGAAAACCCACTCGTGTGTGTGTGTGTGTGTGTGTGTGTGTGTGTGTGTGTGTGTGTGTGTGTGTGTGTGTGTGTGTGTGTGTGTGTGTGTGGTGGCACCACACAGTGAGTGGCAGCTCTGTATTCCTCCCAGAGTCCCCATCGTCCCGGCCCAGGGTGCTCTGGTACAGACTGGAATAAAACGCAAAACCTTCCCAGCCCCTTAGCGCACTGTTAGAGAGACTCCAGCCACATCACACTCCTTACCTTGTCCTATCCCCCCCCCCCCCCCCCCCTTTCCTCTCCCTTTAGACAGACTGTCCTGATGAGAAAGATCAAAGCAGCAGTCCCCCCCCCCCCCGGGCTGTGTCACCGGCCTCACTGCGGGGGGGCCAGGAGCCACACAGCTCCCATATTGATTACGGAGCGTTCAATCCACCACGTCGACCGCACTTATCGCTTTATTGTTCCAAAGAGGGGGGGGGGGGGGGGATGAAGATGAGAAGAAGAGGAGTAGGGAGGGAGGGAGGGAGGAGTGATCCCCCCATGCTCCCTCCACCCCCCCCACCCCCCCAAGAAAAACCCTGGTGCTGGGAGGTGTTACGTAAGCAGCAGCAGCAGGGAGATTAGGCCTCTTTGCAGACGACACTGGATCTTCTTGGGACTCCTTGTTTTTTTGGGGGGGGGTTTCTTCCATGTATTTCAGGGTCTGCCTTCGTCGCTGGGCTGGGTTCCCTCCGACGGCCTCGGGGGCTGAGTGGCCTCAGAGCGACGGGGGGGGCTACCCGCCCCCCTCCCTGCTGTTGAGGCACAGCGCGTTGGCGCCCACGCAGACCAAGCAAAGTCACGTTTGCTGTTTGTTCATCCGGATGAGGACTTCGTCGCTCGACAGGAGGATTCCCCCTTTTTGGATGCAAGACGGGATGGGTGCTCCCTGAGCTCAGGGTTGGACAGTAAGGGTCCGAGTGATGGAATGGAGTCCGGAGGAGGAAGACGGTTCTCCCCCGGTTCTTCTCCGGTTCTCCGAGGCCCTGGGCTCCTCGGTTGCGGCTGCTGGCTGTCAGGTGGCCGCCGTGGAGCCGGGTGCGTTCCCTCTCCGGGCTCGGCTCACCTGGTCCGAGGCCGGTTCAGTGGCGCTCTGAACCGGCCTCGGCTCACCTGGTCCGAGGCCGGTTCAGTGGCGCTCTGAACCGGCCTCGGCTCACCTGGTCCGAGGCCGGTTCAGTGGCGCTCTGAACCGGCCTCGGCTCACCTGGTCCGAGGCCGGTTCAGTGGCGCTCTGAACCGGCCTCGGCTCACCTGGTCCGAGGCCGGTTCAGTGGCGCTCTGAACCGGCCTCGGCTCACCTGGTCCGAGGCCGGTTCAGTGGCGCTCTGAACCGGCCTCGGCTCACCTGGTCCGAGGCCGGTTCAGTGGCGCTCTGAACACGGCACACGGCGCCATGGTACGACCATCACAGACAGCCCCCGTGAGACAACGGGGAGACCAGTCAGACCCGGGACATCTCTCCAGCCATCGGTGGGATTAGGGTACGGGATTCGTATTTACCACATCTCTCACACCCGGCTCGGTTTAGTTGCCCTTTCACTTCTGCCATTGCTTAGCAACCACGTGAAATCTGCTTGTTTAAAAAAAGAAGAGACCCACTTGAAAAGAAACAGGACGTTCCGTCTCATAAAGTTGATCAAACAGCAGGGGGGAGCCGATCAATAGGGCATCTGGAGTGGGGTGAACTCTCTCCCTCCTCACCCACAGCTGCTGTGGATGACTTAGGATTCCGCTGGCTGCCTATGACCAGACATGTATTATTAACAAATGATTTACGTCATCACACACGATCTTCACCAGGCGGGAGATCGCTTTACGTAGACGACGATGCGCCATGCCGCGGGAGCCTTTCCCCCCCAAACGCGAGGACGAACAACAGTCCTTGCGAATTGACTGGCAAATGCGCTTTTTTCCCCGCCGGTACAATACACACGTAATTGCAGGCATGACATGACAACTGAAATGAAAGCACCGACGGCTGACACGGGGAAGGGAAAGGAAAAATGAATAAAAGGGAAGCCGTTCAAAACACACGCACCCTGGCGCTCTCGGGGCTCGTACCAGTGCGCCACTGAGCGTGTGTTTGGAATTCAAATGGAGCTCCGCTCACCAGAGCTGCACGCGCAGGGATGAGACGGAGCGTGCGGGCGACGGTGATGGTGAAGATGATGATGATGCTGATGATGAGGATGTGGTGGTGATGAGGAGGATGGTGATGAGGAGGATGATGATGATTGCGAGGTTTTCATTTGATATCACATTTCATATTTACATGATACATCAACTGTCACCCCCCCCCCCCCCCAAAAAAAACAACACATCGGGTTCGTGCTGTAGCCATGGGGGCTGGGGTCCCTCCGTATGAAAACGTTCAGGGGGGCTTCATACTTGGGCTGATTACAGTCATGTCATGCCTCATTTTCGACAGAAAGCAAGACACATAAAAACCACCATATAAAAACATGAAGATGCACCTACCATGTTGACTTCAGACACCATGTCGATACTAGAGATGTCTATATTCATTCCAACCGCCACGGGCGCACCTGTGTAAAAAAAAAAAAAAGCACCGATTAAATGCCCGGGCTGGTTAATGGTTCGAGTCCCGTGAAGATGTGTCTGGACTCATATAGGGCACTCCATGGCTGCTCGTCATGTACGCAGAGCAGCCTGATTGCGCAAGCCATTTTAAATAGCCTGGGCTGGGACTGAAGCCTATTCGTTATTAGCCCAAATAGGAGTGGATTTAGGAGATATCGAGTTGGTGTCACCGCCGAGGATGGTGATTAAACCCTTCAATGAATCAAAAATGCACATTCTTTGGAGCATCCTATGGGAGACGAGTCGTGCAAAGGATTGCGCTAGACGTTTTGCAGATCATTAAACATGTGTAGAGGATCTCACAGCGTCTTCACACCAAGACGTTCAGATCCACGGTTGCTGCTGCTTTACCTCCGAAATCCGGCCTCAACCGAATGTCGTACCCCTTCATCAGCCTGTCCACCGTGTCTTTCACCAGAGGCATGTTACTCGGGTCTTTGATATCCTTGATGCTGAGGAGAGAAGACGGTGTCAAATACCTGGCAAATACCACACACACTCCGCTGAAAAGAGAATGCAATGCTGCTGAGGCAAACCAACGCCATGCGAAACAAAACACGTTACCTTTGGCTGTGAATAAAAGTCCCGAGCAACGAAAAGATCAAAAATCCAAAGTGATTTTTCCTGATCCTCCCCATCGCAACAGTTTTGAGGTGGCTTCGGGAGGCGAGTGAGGGAAGCGCGCATCCAACTTACTCCAGACAGTGCATGGAGCCCAATGAGGGGCGCATGCGTGCATCTACCCCAGGATCAAAGACTGGAGACTGATGATGTGGATGAGCAGCTTCCATTGCAGAGAAAAAAATTAAAGGGCCAAGTGAATTTTCGAAGTGGAGAACAAACATCTTGCTCGGAAGAGGGGAAATAGCCAATAATGTAATTGCATTTTAACCTTGGGTTTCGTTTCCAATGCATTGCAGGGGCCAATTGATCCGAGACCAATCCAATCAAAACACAGCATGCAGTACAATGTTCAAATGAAGACGTGAGTTACTGTTGGGATATGTTTTATTTAAAGTCATGAAATATAGAAATTCAAGTTTTACAAATGATTTTTTTACAAAAAAAAAAAAAACGACAATTAAAAAAACACCACAAACAAACTGGGGAAACCATTTCCCTTTGGGCGAAAGGTTTCAAAACCCTTTTTACTGCTTTCCAAAGGCGGGCTCTGGAACTCCCCACCCGGGGTGGCGCAGGGTATGTGCAACATCATCCTCATCCCAGCGTTCCTTCTTCTCTCAGGTTGAGTACATATTTTAAAAGCCGCAAGGAGATGCGAGCCTTCTGTAAGTTGCCTTTGATCTCGCTGTAGTGGGAGCTGTGTCTCTGTAGAGGGCAGGCTTCTGAAAGCATTGGTTCACTGTTGCGTCACCAGCAGTGCCAGCCATCATAGATTATATCATCCACCTCCTTTTTTGAGGTTTTTCTAGGCTTGCGCTTGAGTTTAGTCACATGTATACGTTTCTGTGTGCGTGCGTGCATGTGTGCGTGCGTGTGTGTGTTTGTGTGTACGAGTGTGTGCGAGTGTGTGTGTGTGCGTTGGCCACCCTACCCATGGTGAGACGGCCTCTTTAGGTCTACTTCTAAAGTATATTATATATATATATATATATACGTATACATTTACACGCCAGGCATCAGCCTCTCATGGCGCTCAGCTTTCTAGTCGCTGATTGGACCACAAGCGGGCCGTGGTCACACTCTGTGGCGTGAACAGATACGAGATGTGGAAATAAATTACTTTCTGATTCATTTCCTCTGTTGGATGAGTGCAGAACAAATGCTAAGTGCTTGTTCAGAGTGGGAGAGAGGGAGAAGGGAGAGAGGGAGAGAGGGAGAGGGGGAGAGGGGGAGAGGGGGAGAGGGAGAGAGGGAAAAGGGAGAAGGGAGAGAGGGAGAGAGGGAGAGAGGGAGAGGGAAAAGGGAGAAGGGAGAGAGGGAGAAAGAGAAAAGGGGGAGAGGGAGAGAGGGAGAGAGGGAAGGAAAGAGGGAGAAAGACAGAAAGTCACAGAGAGAGAAAAAGCGAGAGCGATGGAGAGAAAGAGCGATGGAGAGAAAGAGCGATGGAGAGAAAGAGCGATGGCGATGGAACAGACGCCGTCCCTCCACCGTCACATGCCCATGGGGTGCTCTTCGTCTAAGAGGACGGTGAATTCATGTCTCTGCAAGAGAACACAATACAGCAGAGCATAAGTAACATGTGAGCAGAGATCGAAGCCAAGAGTGAGGGTTCAGTTCCTCTCTCTCTCTCCGCCCGGAGACGTCCTGCTCACAGAGCGGGGAACGCCGAGCGCTGTGGTGGCTGCGCTCCTCCCAGGGCAGGCGGGAATAACGTAGGAACGGGGAGAGAGCATCGGGATCCCCGTGCAGCGGCGCTCCGGCCTCCATCTTGTCTCCCTCTCTGTCTCGTTACTCCGCACAACACCATCAACACAACACCATCAACACAACACTATCAACACAACACGAGCCCAACCCCGACAGGAACATGATGGGAGATCTGCACACCCCGTGTGTTATGTAACAGATCTCTCCCTCTCTTCTCTCTCCTGCTTTCATGTGTGTGTGTCTCTCTCTCCCTCTCTCTCTACCGCTCTCTCTTTCTCTTTCGTTCTCTCTCGCTTCCATTCTCTCCCTCTTTCTCCCTACCTCCCTCTCTCTCTCTCTCTCTCTCTCTCTCTCTCCCTCTCTCCCTCTCTCCCTCTCCCTCGTAGCTTTGTGCTCTGTAAGTGGCTCAGCTATCAGAAGGAGATTGAACGCTTGTGTTTTCTGTGGCTCCTGTTCAACATAACCAGCGGTGGGGTTCCTGGGCTCCTCTCTCCCCCCGTGTGGAGGGCTGGAGTCCTCACGCTCTGCTGTCTAGCTCCTCCAGCCCTCGGGTCAACCTAACCGAAGAGGAGAGCGCTTTATTGCTGTTCCTTTATCGGAATGAAGCCCTGGTCCCCCCACTCCTCCGTGGCCGATCTATGACGTTTACCGCCAACGCGCCGCCTGCAACGCAGCTACAACAACACCTCACATCGTTCGCTCCTGGGGGTGTTGCAACATTTGCTATGCATTCTTAAAAAGCTTTCTCTGCATTCTGTGTTCCCTTATCTAGACGGCGGTAAAACCTTAATAGGTAAAGGGTTGAACGACACAAAGACGGCGTCTTTTACGGCCATCGAATTCTTCGAGCACTCGCTGTCTGAGTGAGTGTCTTTTACGAGCACAACTGTATTTCTGGCGTCTGACTCCCTGCGTGGAAAGTTCCCAATGTGCCCACTAGTGGGCGTCCTTGAGAGAGACGCGGTCAGCCCCTAACCTTCACCACGTGCCGCTGAATCCTCTGTGAGCGACTTGGGATGAAACACGCCTGCTGAACCCCCCAAAGGTCTGGACCGTGGCAGCACACAGAAGGCCTCACCTGGGCTTCTCCATGGTGTCCTTGGACAGGTACATGGACCAGTAGACGATGTTGAACAGGGCGAAGGTGAGGGGGAAGAGGACGCGGGAGTACTGGTCGATGGGGCTGGTCCCGGCCAGCTGGGGGTTGGCCGGCACTGCGGAGCCCTGCTGGAGGAAGATGGGCACGGTGTTCCCCTCACTGGGGGCCATGGAGTGGTTCCTCCTCTTCAGGGTCCCCCGGGGGAAGCCGTCCGGCTGGGGGGGGGGGTTAGTAATTTAAGGGTATTCATAAAAACGTAATGTATTCTCTGTGTTTTGGTCCCCCTGCAAACTACGCTCTTGAGATCCGTCGGAACCTTTCTGTGCGTTCGTAGTGATCTGTGAGCCGGAGAGTTTTTTGCAACATGTACGCGTATGTGTGTACGTGTGCGTGTGTGTGTGATTGCATGAGGGTTGCGGTTCTGGCGTGGTGCCGTTGGAGAAGGCCCTGACACAGCAGTGCAGAGTTCTGTTAGCACAGGGGGCGACGGCGACGGACTCAGGAACACGAGGGCGCGGCTCGCGCCGTAGAACTGACAGCAAGAAAATAAACTCCCTGTTCAATTAACCGTTCAACTACAGGCTCCGTCTCGCTAATTACTGCCCCACGGTGAGTACTGACAGCATCTCTGTACATCAGGGGGGACGTCTACACCCCGCTGCACTCTGACACAATGTGTACGACCACCCAGGCCTGGTGGGACCCCCGGGAACAAGGTGAGGGCTGGCCAGCAGGTAGCGGAGTCCTTATGAAAAGTGTGGAGATGTGATGGCATGGAGCGCTGTGCTGTTGAGTGCCGTGTTCACACCAGGGCTATTTATAAAGCTTTGGAGCGGTGAGAGCTCGCGTGAGGCAGATCCCAGTCTGACACCATCACAGCGCCGTGCGGGATTAGCATAAAAAAGAAAACCGTCATCTGTGAAGACCACACTGAAGACTTCTTATCATGGGAGCGGGATGTACTTAAATAGAAATAGTACTTAAATAGAAATAGAGACGCTATGTATGGATGTGTGGAAGGGAACTTTGCTATTTGATTAGTTCAATTGGATATCTGACATTTTGAAAAAACTGATTTACCCGTCCCACCAAATAAAATCAACGAAAAACTAAGGGTGTGGTCCTGAAACTTGTTAGTTCACTTTCTTAACCTCTAATTTCCAAATGCAATAACATGTTGGCGCATCACATTCTGCAAAGATTCAAAAGGGGCCTTCTGACACCACCTCCACCGTTTTGTATCCCCACATGAATTCTGAAGTGTTTTTGATACCCTCACCAAAATATGCTCATCATGAGGTGATGAGGTCTACTCACCAAGATACCAAAAAGGGAGGGCTACCGAAGAGGCTGTTTCTTACTGTATCAACGGCATCTGCAGCATCCACAGCACCAAAAACAACTACATCACCTACATCTCCTACAACATCATCACCTACATCTTCAACATCCTCTACATCTCCGACATCACCCACATCCCCCACATCCTCTACATTCTCTACTTCACCCACATCATCTACATCCCCCACATCCCCCACATCCTCCACATCACCCACATCCTCTACATCCTCCACATCACCCACATCCTCTACATCCTCCACATCACCCACATCCCCCACATCCTCTACATTCTCTACTTCACCCACATCACCCACATCACCCACATCCTCCACATCACCCACATCACCCACATCCTCCACATCCTCTACATCACCCACATCACCCACATCCCCCACATCATCCACATCACCCACATCCTCTACATTCTCTACATCACCCACATCCCCCACATCCTCTACATCACCCACATCATTCTACATCACCTACATCACCCACATCTCCTACCTCTCCCTCATCTCCTACATCACCCACATCCCCCACATCCTCTACATCCTCTACATCCCCCACATCCCCCACATCCCCCACATCCCCCACATCCTCTCCAGTTCTACGCCGGCCGCTCACCAAAGCCTCGTCCTCGTCCTCCTCGGCGATCATCTCCATCTCGTGCAGCTTGGCCTTCTGCTTCTTCAGACGGTGCGCCTGCAGCGTGGCGAAGTAGTTGACCGCCGCAAACTCGATGAGCGCGGACGCCACGAAGGCGAAGCACACGGCGATGAACCAGTCCATGGCGGTGGCGTAGGCCACCTTGGGCAGCGACTGGCGGGCGCTGATGCTCAGCGTTGTCATGGTGAGGACGGTGGTGATGCCTGGAGGTTTCAGGGGGGGTCAGGGGACCAGCATGAGCCGACACAGAGCCCAGCACATGTACACATGGATAGAGACACAGAGATGTGTTCATGTTTTGTTTTGTAAATGACTACTACTAATAATAATACGAAATAGAAAAAATATTCATGTTTTGTAAATTAATAAAAATAATAATAAATAAAAAATGATTCTTTGAATTTATGTGTGTGCATAATTAAATAAAAGTGTAGCAAACAACTGTGGCCGGTTCAGAAGGAGGAGACCAGGGGAGGTACGTATGTGACAGGACAGCCGAGGGGAGGGGTCTGTTGGGGTACCAGCGACGGTGCGGGCTGGAACAGACTCCTTGTTGATCCAGAAGGACACCTGCGACAGCACCACCACCATGATGAGGGGGATGTAGGTCTGGATCAGGTAGTAGCCCAGCTTCCTCTGGAGGAGGAAGTGGACGACCATCACCGAGTAGTGACCTGAGAGACAAACAGCGTGGCTCAGCCGGAGAGGAAGAGACAGACAGTGGACAGAGAGGGAGAGACAGAGAGAGAGGGAGGGAGGGAGGAGAGAGAGGGAGGAAGGGGGAGAGAGAGAGAGAGAGAGAGAGAGAGAGAGAGAGAGAGAGAGAGAGAGAGAGAGAGAGAGAGAGAGAGAGAGAGAGAGAGAGAGAGAGAGAGAGAGAGACAACACAACACACAACATGTGCCCTTGACTGCCCTTGAAGCGCAGTGGCTGCTGGCAGATGTACAGTTGCCCTGCTGCCAGGAGGGGGAACAGCCCGCTGACATGAGGCAGTACATCTAAAACAAAGGAGGGATGAGGGGAGGGGGGGAGGGGGGAGGGGGGAGAGCCGAAGGAGAGGGAGGCTGCGTAAGAGACCCTGTGAAATGGTGGGATGGAGGAGGAGGAGGAGGATGAGCAGGATCAGGAGCAGGGACGGGACGCTGCAGAGGAGAGAGAGGGCATGCAATGTCACCGTGTCAAAACACATGCGCGCAGACTTTCACCCGAGCCAAACACATGTGCCTTCACATGTGTGCTCTCTCTCTCTCTCTCTCTCTCAGATAGAGCTAGATCGGCCCACAACGGGGAATACCTTTGTTTCTGTTCTGAAAAAAGGGACAAACCCCCCAAGAAAACAATGACACATCACATTCTCCATCCCCCAAACAAATATATCTTGAGGACATTGAGGTGTAAGACCACCTCAACCTGTTGCTTTAGAACGAGGGAGACACGTGTGTGTAGTGAGGACCTACAGGTCACCGCAGCGGGACTCACCGGTGTTGGACTTGAAGATAGTGCTGGACAGCGACTGGCCCACCAGGTCGTACTGCAGCAGGCTCATGGACTCCTTGGGACAGTCCACTGAGTCGATGGGGCCCTTCCTCCAGGTGAACACGATCTCACGGTTGGTGTAGGCATCTAAAGAGGCGAGGGGCAGGACTGTTGAGCAGCGCATTCTCCCTGCTGGTCATACACGTGTGTTGCACTTTCGTGAGGCAGCACCTCAGGATGAATGGGAACACTCACAGCTCCCGAACCGGAGAGGACAGGTGTGGCCGTCCATTGGGAAGTCCATGAGCTGCATCGGACAGTCTCCGATGACAGTCAGCCTGAGACATTCCAAATGAGGTCTAGGTTATACATGTCAGAGTAATGGGGGTTGAATCAAGCCGAATTAGCCGTTTGTAACTCATCCTACAAGCACATGTAAATATTGATACCACCGCTTCCCCCCACCCCAAAAAAACCAACACACTAGATATACCTAATCCTATACTTCACACAGAAACACACACAATTGCACACACAGAAACCGACACACACACACACTATTGAGATGTACCTATCCTATATTTCTCGCGCGCACGCGCGCACACACACACACACACACACACACACACACACACACACACACACACACACACACACACACACACACACACACACACACACACACACACACGCGCGCACACGCACGCATCCGGCTCACTTCATGGTGTAGAGCACAGTTCCATTCTGCATGATGCGGAACATTTTATTAGGGGTTGTCATGTTGTGGGCCAGGGATTTCTTGGAGTTGCGGAAGAAAGTGTCTGGGGTCCAAATCTTGTCCACCATTCGGTTGTTAAGACGCAGGATTTCGGTTGGCCCTTCGAACTTCAGCCTCTCGTCCACCCACATTTGCCGGAAGAACATGTCCATGGTGAAATCCTGTAGTCAGGAAACAGTGGTGGTGTTCGTTATTCCCTTGAATGTCCCTCATTTATCCTCCGTGGTTAATTAATTAATCAATCAAATAAATTATTCTACATTTTATCTTGTGGTGTACATGTTTGTTACTACCATGTCTAGATTAACTCTGAAACAGCACACCCCTATAAGTGAGTTTGACAGTTCAACTGCCATCCGATTACAGCAGAAAGTCTAACATTGGACGGCGGGGGTGGTGGTGGTAGAAGCAATTCACGACGGGAAGTCTTTCATAAAATCATTCAGCAATCCTGCTTCGTGATGCCTTATTGATCTGCAGGCCGGCGAGATAGCCGTTATGAGGATGGTCAAACACATTAAAATTCATTAGGTAGTAAGCCCTGAAGCTCATCACTTCCCACCGTCTACAGGCCCACATGTGTCCAGATGACAGCAGAAAGACACGTTACCATCTCAACATCTGAAACCGGTCCGAAGCTGGTGACGAAGAAGTCCGTCTTCACCTCAGTTATCCCTCCTGTTAAGAGTTCAGGGTTCACACTCGCAGCAAGACGCAACATTGCCCTACACAACATTTTTTGTCAACTGGATTTATTTCAATGTTTAGGCAATGTATTTATGAAATTCAGCCTCAAACCATAAGAAAATGATCAAACAGATATACGAAGGGTATTTACCGCCAGAGCCGGGACGCAGTCTGTTGTCGTAGCCGTCCAGCAGTCGGTCCAGGATTGCAGTGATGTTGGCTGAATGGCTTCCATGGACATGACCTGTACTGATATGAGACAAACGTGCTATCATCTAGTTTAACAGGTAGGCATAGTTGGACTCAAGTAGACCTATGTTTAGAAATGAAAATGACTTACTTTGCCCACCAAATGAAAGTAAGCAGAATGAACAAAGTCATTCTGAAACTTGTTAGTTAACTTTCTTAACCTCTCTATTAAAACAAACACGAGGAAAGTGGAAAACGTAAACAGCTGACTATGTGTGTGTCTGCAAACGGAATGACTTTAAAGAGACGGAAAGACCTGTCCTAATCCAATTAAAGGATCACTAAATCCACTCCTTTTTTAGACAGTGAGAACCATTTCACACTCCAAACTACATTCACCCACCAGATAAACACCAAAGCTATATTATCGAGACAATTAAGTGAGTACAACTGCCCCAATCTTTAACGTTTTAAAGATTTAAGCTAAACAAAGTGTGTTTATGGAGTGCAGAAGTCAACTCACCACTATATTTTTTCCCCAGCAGGGGGCGCTGGAGGGCTGCCGCCTTAAGGACACCCGGAACCGACCTGGACGAAGAAGAGCCAGAGCAGCATGAGTCCGATAATAAACCCCAATCTAGATGAGAAGGCTCTTCTACTCTATTACATCATGCTGCGTCTCCACAGCATAACCACTTCTGAATAGATGTGTCATTTCTACTTATCTTTTAATGACCAATCCGGGACTTAAGTTAGGTCATATCCTGTGAGGTTTTAGTGAACTATTAAGTTAGCTTTTGGGGGTCTGGCAGAGACGATCGGAGGCTGAGCATCAGCATGTCGGTGCACTTCGAGGAGAGGAGTGGCGTTGTCCCCTGCCCTACCTCCTGGGGGTCGTGGTACCAGACCATGGAAGAGGTTTTCATCGAAGTGAACGTCCCTCAGGGCACATCTGGGAAGGAGGTGAAATGCACTCTGGGCTCAAGACAAGTTGAACTGCATGTCAAAGGAAAGGAGATCTTCAAGGTAGGGTTTATGAAAGATGCACACGTCGTTTGTTTCTGGTCTGGATTGTATTCATACATTTTAAAATAGGCAGTGTTTCAAAGCACAGACACACATGCAGCAGTATGGTTAGGTATCGCCACAGTGATCAAATTGCACAAGTTGGACCAAGTGTTACTCTAATTTCAAATGATGACTCGAAGTTGCGAAATCATCACTCAAGTAAGCCAAAATAACGTCTCTGGAAATGATCGCACCTCATTGTGACCCGGAAGTCCTGGCATGGGTCATGAGGTCATTTATTATCGTTACTCAATATTGTAGGCCGAGCTGTTGACAAGATAATGCAAGATGGAGTGGGTAATTATGACTGAATTTCCGATCCAAAACAATAATAACATGCTTGGCTGAGACCCTCTCAACATAATATGATCCGGCTTATTGACTCTTTATTCGTAGACTGAAAAAAACACATCTACAAAGTAAACTAATAACTGCTTCATACTGTTCCTTTATGGTCAAGATTGAAAACGGGACCCTTCCATAATTAGTTTGTGGGTTACCAAAAAGGCAAAATTGTATATTGTGAAAATAATTGCAGTTGGACAAGCTAAATAACAGGAAATCCAGGGCAGTAAAGGGATTTTGGTAAAATAAAATCTTTGTTCTCTCTGACTCTAAGGGAAGGCTTTACGACAGCACCGTTTCTGATGAGTCGACATGGACATTGGGTAGGTGAAGTTCCGGCCTTCCTTCTCCATTGAACATCCTTTCACGGTGAGCCACTAGTCTTCCCTCATCACCCGACCTTTGCTCCAACAGAGGATAAGGTCCTGATTCGCATCGTCCTCATGAAGACAAACCGGGCGGCCGGGAACTGCTGGCTCTCCCTTTTAGAGGGGGAGTACTGCGCCGACGCATGGGTCCAGGATCAGATGCAGAGGAAGCTGACCCTGGAGAGGTTCCACAGAGAGGTCAGTGGGACTGATCCCAGGGAGACTATCCACACGTTTCCTGGGGTGGTTACTGGGGAAATGTGGGCCAAACATCCGGCCTACGACATGCCTCAGCTGTGTTTTTAGCTGATCAGCTGGAAGGCTGATCACATCACGGTATAGTTGCTCTGTCACTGAATAAAATGATGTCTGTGTAAACGGCTCGGGAACGTGTGCCGTTCGAGTCAGTTCCTACAACCAGACTAACTATTTGGTTGAAATCTGAATGATTGAATGACAGACGGCGATTGTTTACAATCTCGTAGTAACCGGTATTGAAACCCACAATACGCGCAAAGCATCACGCAGAGGCAGAAACTTGTGGATAGCGAGTCTTAGCACAGTTGGTACCAAAAGAACTCGTTGGGATTTCAGTAGTAACTTGATATCAAATGTAATTTATCTCCCGTTGCAACAGAACCCTGGATTTGACTTCAGCGGTGCAGAGATTTCTGGGAACTTTGCTGGCGGTGGACCCGACTTCTCCAGCTTGCAGAAGTAACCATGAAGGTGTCGAAGTTGTTTGATACAATTTGCAGGTGACGTGCTCCGTCAAGCAAAAACATGGACAATGATACCTGCATTTCCCATCTGGGATTAATATCGTCAACAGTCAGACGCTGCCTTTATATATGGGATGCATTTACAATGGGCAACTCATTGCCATTTAAATAAATACAGGAATTGTAAATAAATGGTAGGTTTGAGTAGGTAAATGAAATCAATACTGTACAACCAAATGCTTTTCAATACGTTTTTTTATTGAAAGGTCCAAGTACATGGGTCATCCAGATGAACTATTTTCAAGTGCGATAATCAAATGCCAAATCCAAAAGTTTTTCTCTCCATCTCTTCACAAATTAAAATCCATTCAAATAATGTCTAAAGTTTCATTTTGTTCCAAATTAATTACATCTGTAACCATTGATATAAGGATCATGTCTCATCTTATAGAGCAAGGCCATCGATAAGATGGCCGCCATACATGCTAGGATCATACCTAGCGTCACTTAGGGGAAACCCCATCGAGCTCAGTTTCAAAACAAAATTAAAAGTTTCATTCACCTTGGGTAGGAGTGTGCATTGAGGACAGCCGAGCAACCTAGGGTGGGAGTTAAGGGTTTTGGGCCTGATTTCTTGGTTTCGTTTTTTAGTTTCACAAAACCCTTCTCCCTCCTCTTCCACATGGTGGACTGAGGACCTAGGCGGTTCTATACTTTATTGCTTAAAAACCAGCAACCTGTTCCCGAGAATAACCAAGTATCTCAGCACAGATTCAAACGATAACATACTGTACACTTGTGGAAGCGTTTCAAATCCGCCAAAGAAAAACCTCACTAGATGGTAATGAATGAGTTTCACATCAAGTCGTACTGCGTTGCTTCACAAAAACAGACAGAGTTTCCCTTAAAGAACTGCATCATCAATAATGAAGTTCTGTAAGGGAAAGCGGGACGGTGGGCGACCATGTCACAGGTAATATTTCAACCATTTTCTCTAGTTAGTCTAATTAGGAGGTCGCCCACCGCGGCGTCCCGAGGCCTTAGCATACGGTCTCGGTCGCCCACCGTGGCGTCCGAGGCCTTAGCATACGGTCTCGGTCGCCCACCGCGGCGTCCCGAGGCCTTAGCATACGGTTTCGGGGATGGTGGGGAGATGAGCGATCTTGTAGTAGCTGGGCTTCAGCTGCCGCTGCGTTCTCCCGGAGATGATCCACCGCAGCCTCTGGCTGTTGGGCTTGGAGCACTTGGTGGTGGCGTACTCAGCTAGGCACTTCCCCGCCAGCTCCCTCACACAAACCAGGTCGCCATCTCTGATCTGCAGGAGGAGAGCCCATCAAAACACGTACTCCACAGGGGTGGGAGACACAGGGTAGGAATGCGCGATATAAACGATAAAAAATGGCCTACGATAGAGATTTTAGTTATATTGCTCTATGGCGATAATGTATGTTTGACGCGATCTATCCATGACTCGCAAAATATAAAGAGCCACGAGCTGCAACCGTCTGCAACGCATCGTCCGCGACCCGCGAAATTTAAAGAGCCATGAGAGCTCTGCAACCGGCTTCAAGCATCATCGTCATCTAAGTAAATATGGCTGAAAGCGAAACGGAGGAGCTGGTGATTGCACTCATTTCATGTTCATTCCAAAATGATATGCGTTCATTTTGCACTTGTTGTATGATTTAATAGCAAGTATCTGTGCACACACTAAAATAGCCATGCCTAATACTGGACGTATTTCCCTAATTCACAGTATCCGTTTCTTTATTAACAAGACACCACCAGTTTTAATTTCATTAAGAGAAGTATACGTCATTACACAGAAGATTTCTTTCTTTTTTAAAGTCTCTGCAGCTACAACATTATGTTGTATGATTACAGTTTTGCACAATAAATGTTCTCAAAACGACATACTAAGTTTCTTTCTTCTTTTGTTTTGTACATTTAGCAGTTTGGCTTTCCTTAGAGTCTATGTAACCTGTTCTGAAATGGTTCCATTATGATTTATATATCGTGATATATATCGTTATCGCAATAGGTTGCAATGTATATCGCAATATGGATTTTAGGCCATATCGCCCATCCCTATCACAGGGTACCTCACGATAAGCAATACATGGCCCACCATACCGATAATCAATATATATTTAGACAATCCTATAACTATGAATACAAAATGATTTTAAAAGACAAGTGCTGGATTTCTGTCTTAAGTCATCTGTTTCGAGTGCCTTTTTATTAATTACAATATCGATAATTGGCGCCATGGTGTAGATTCTGATATTGCACGAAGAATGGTGACGCTATAGCGCAGTATTGATATTTTGTCCCATCCCAAATAATTTAAGAAACAAAGTCGATAACACCATCGGCAGCATATTAATGCTTAAAAATGTTGCTCACGTTTCACATCCTGATCCCAGTAGACGTTAAGCTCCCCTAATGCTCAGCTTAGTTTTCTTCTGCATCATTCGTGATCAACAATGAAGCCCTTGTTCCAGTAAGGAGCGATACAATGGTCCGTGGCTCCAACAGAGCGGAGAGACGCGGAGCGTGTAAACAACTCTGGGACACGACCCGCTGGCCGAGGGTAAAGTGATACCGTGTTTACTCACATTCAGTTGTTGCTGCAGACCCTGCAGAGCCTCGCCTATGGCCTCCACATGTTGTTGATCGTGTTGCTCTTCAGCCTCTAGACGCAACAGGGCCAGAGCCAGCAGAGACGGCTAAAGAAAGGATTCAAAGACGGTTTTAGTCCACATTCGATGCAACCATGTCGTTTAAGAAACACAAGAGTTTAACAGATGCCCACATATTTTCGATTTGGACTCAACCAGAATTATATCAATACAGATACTTATTTATGAAACATATATTTCCTGGAGTTTCACAATGATTGGAGCGAAACCATCAGATGGTATTCACTGTGCATTTGCATATTGAGGGAGGAAGCCAAATGGCAGACTCACAAGTGCTCACTGCAGAGTCATGCTGAGGCCTATTCTAATACCAGGTGTGATAAACCCTATCTGACTTTATGGAGCAGGTTTACAGTTCTGAACAACCGGGTTTGTCAAATGATGCTGCCATATTCCATGTCCAACAATCTGACATTTTGAATACAAGAAACGATAGGGAAAATAAGGCTACCGTACCTTTATTTTAGAGAAGACAAAGGAGCAGTGACAGGCTTTGAGCTGGGCCTCCAGTCGGTCCAGGCTGAGGATCTTCCTGCTGTTAAACAACATCCATTTGGTCAGTTAACACATCAGGAAAGAAATAACTCAAGTGGAGAGGCATAGCTAACCTATTGTGCATTTTGTGCTGAACCACCAAATTGGGGCCTTTGGTCACAAAATGATCAAATGCTATGAAATGTTGAGCTATGCCACCCTACTACTAGGACGTTTTAAATAATACCACATTAAGTGACATTTAGCAGACACTTTAATCCAAAGCGACTTACAATAAGTACATTAGTAAGAAGAAAAACAAAACATCGCCGTCAGTACAGTAAGGCTGTTCATAGGAACAAGTGCTTAAGCATTAACAGTTGCTAGGTTAACCCATTCCCCGTATACAACGAAGATAGTACAAGTGCTACAATTGTACGTGGCTGAGGCTCCGCTCCTCGAGAGCGCCCTTACCCGTCCGTGCTGAGCTGTGATTGGACCTGGCCGTGGAGGAGGCGGAGGAAGTGCAGGGACGTGGGCGCCTTGACCTTCCAGTACAGCTTCTCCATGATGATCCTCTCCATGCGCATCATGTCCGACACTGTGAAGCGGTTCTGCGTGATGCGGATCAGGTCGTTGGGCAGCGGCACGTTCCTCTCCTCCTCCGAGGACTTGACGGCGATGTAGAAGCAGCAGAGTCCAACACAGGACAGGTGCTTGGGCTGGATCTGAGACCGGGGACAAGGACGACATCGTAAGAACTCCAACCGTGACGATTTCAAAGCACAGCTGAAATTCTCTGAAGTGAGACAGTAAAAATGCTTGATTTGTGTAGAGTCAGGTGTCCTGATCTCAAATACATCAGCTACTGTCAGAACTTATGGAGCACAGTGACGGCGTGCGTTATTACAGCGTGGCGAGGGTCCTTTACCTTCATGATCGATAGGAAGCGATCCAGCAGGCTGACGGCCAGGGAGAAGGTCTCCGAGCAGAACCCAAAGAACCGGGTCAGGGAGAGGAGGTCCTTCACTTCAAACTCCCGTAGTCGGGCGGTCATCCTGAGACCGTTGTCGCTGGCCCCTTCCATGAGCCGCAGGCCGCTCAGCTTGGGCTGGTAGCGGGCCTCCTTGTCCAGCAGAGCCTTCAGCTGGACTGCAAAGGGCGCTGGCCCGGATCCTGTCACTGTGTCAATCATCTGACGAGACGGAAAGATCGAGAATGGGACGTGAATACAATTTAAATATTGAATTTATTGTAATATATTCACGTGTGTACTTTTGTGTAGCTCCCTTGCCCAAAGCGTTGAAGTGCCTACATCCTTGTTTAAAAGAGGATATATGTTGTAAATAATGACCCACACCAAAGAAAAGGAACAGTCATGTTGACGCTCCCAAATTTCCATGACGTTTGAGTAGGACAGGGGAATTGTAGATACAACCAATTCAATGTAAAAACATATCCGAGAAGTAAACCCTGAAAACACATAATATCATGCGAATATCATGTGATGGGACAAAATATGTAACACATCCCAAATATGTAACCCATCCCATAAGTCTCCGGGCCGCTGTCATCAGAACCGGACTGAACCGGCCTCGATAGGGGTGGAGACCAGTCTAGCCAAGCGATTTGATTCAGCTCCAGCGTTTACATAAAACCCCTAGTATCGAAAATGTCTATCCTTGACATTATATTAAAGTCAACCCTAACAGATAATGACGATTAGGTAGTGTTTCCGACGGTCAGGTCATGCGGGGCCGTGTCGGGCCTTCTGCGTCACGAACCGGGGTCTGGCGCTAGTCACGGACGGGGGCCTGGCAGTCAACATGTCGGGGCATGTCCCAACACTGGGGCCAGGCGGAGATCGGCTCTCATAACTCCTTTTACGGCTTCGTCACGGTCCCACGGCAGTAGCTCCGTGTACTAACTCATGCGTTTAACCTCGATCATTTTCAATGTAAAACTGAGATGTTAAAGGTATTCTAGGACTATAATAAGCTTAAGTAGACACTTTCGCCTTGTGTAATCGAACCAAAACGTAGTTGTGAAACACACCAGGCCAGCAGGTTGGTGATCAAAACATCCCAGACTTTGTAAGTCAATACAATAACTTAATTTACTCAGTACACACATGATAACTGTAGTAAGGATACGTTTATCATCTCCCGGTATAAATGTAGTAGTTACACCGGGAGAGGAAGGCGGAGGACCGGCTTACCTTTCTCAGTAGATGGTTGTTTGTTCGTGGATGAAAAAATATGTCGGTGGAAAATAAGATTCACGTAGAGGTGAAACTTAACAATAAAGCGTCAGTATATTATATCAATAAGAAGTCTTAAGCATGTATTTGACAGCGCCTTGCACACCCCCTACCCTTGGTGTATAAGGCAGTGGGGAAAAGGGGGCTCTTATCCAGTCGGGGCTACCTAAGACCAGCCCCGTGGCCGAGCACAAAGCCACCCGATTGGTTGGTTTTGCAAGACGACACCCGTTCTAGAGTATCATTGGCTTAGCGGGACGTTCAGCTATGCATGAGGCCCTTTTCAGATAGAGGCGGGCTCAAGTCGACGAAGTAGACCATTGGACGTGCTACGTTATCCATAGTGTCCGCCACTGGTTTAAACTGCCGTCGGTCTAGCCTAGTCACGACTCAGTGGTCAAGCTAGCCGTCAAACGCCGCTCGGTGGTCAGGCTAGCCGTCAATCGCCGCTCAGTGGTTAAGCAAGCCGTCCCTGCATTTGGAGTGCGCACGTATTCTATCATTTATTGTAAATGCATCAGGCCGTTTCAATGCATTTAGCTTAAAGGATAGAATACACGCGCAGATAGGGAGAGTGCAGCGAGTGACTTTCTACATTTGACTACGTCCGGTTTTCAAAATAAGGTGTTCACGTCGGTATATTATATACAGAACCTGCAGTGCTCAAACACACAAATTAAGCATTTTTACAGTGTCATTGTATCTGAAACGGGCGTTAAAAACACTTTCTGATAATGGCAGATATATTTGAGACCGGGACAACTTGAATATCATATTAGTTCATTTCGAATTAAAGTTCAATGTTGCACAGTAAAAACTGTAAAAATGCTGGATTTGTATGAAGTATACAGCCAGAGTGGCCTGATCTCAAATATATCAGCCACCGTCAGAGCTTGTGGTACTATACGTTTTCACAGCAAGTTTCTGACATATTCATTTTAATGTAATTATTATTGTCTTTAACTAAAAATTATCTAAAAAATTAAACAGTCAAAATTCTTGTTTGTGGGTAAGTGTACAGTCAGAGTTGCCCTGATCACAAATATATCAGCCAATATATCAGCCACTGTCAGAACGTATGGCGCAAGGTGCTTTGGCCCTTTCAATGCATTTATCATAAATTACAGAATACGCGCGCCCTCTAAATATAATGCCGGCTGGCTTGACCACGGACTGGCGAATTTGACCACAGCCAGGGTCCCGACTCCCACTGCTGTGTTATTCAATACGCTCAATTCTACCTTTCGTTTAAACAAGATATAAATACCCAAATGTGGGTATCTGTGATGATAAAAAAAACCGCTTCATTATAATTACTGATTATAACAGAGGATTGATGGTTGCAAGGAGTGAACTGACACCGGCATGGCGCCATCTAGTGGCGGGCATCTGAATGACATCTAAAAGGTCCGCTGCGATCCTTGCAAAAAAAAAGTATTCTGCACCAATTACTTCCGGTGGGGTCACGGTGTTGTAGTAACGTTTGGATATATTCTGTTATTAAAAACACAGCGTTTCATACATGTTTCACACAGCGTGTTCTGATCTTGCCATCTGAGAGAGTTATCGCTGGTTTAGTGGTCTAATAAACATCTAGAGGACCAACAGCGTGGTGAGACAAGGGGCCGAAAGAGGAAGCAGTAGCCGACCATCTTTCTTCTGCCAGCAATAACAAGAACGAGAGAGTGGTTCAAGTGGGACTATTGAGTTTGAGATTTAATGCATTTTTTATACTTGGACACATACTGGACGTTCACCTCCACATCCCAATAGGCTGACGTTGTCGGACACGGATCTCCTCCCCGACCTGACCTGAGGTTCACAAGAAGACTGGCTATTAGAATTTGTATTCCATTTTTTCATGTTTCCAACAGGTTTACCTTCCCCTAATCCTCCACCCAGGCCGACCCAGGAGGCTAGACCAGCAGCTTCTGATGTCAAACACGACAGCAGCATCACGGCTTCGAAGAAGAGGAGAATAAACAGTGGAACCGAGAGGGAAGACTTGATTGACTCCATTTCTTCGTCTCCCAAATCCCTGAATTCTCCCACTTCGCAACACATCCAGAAGAAGTTGCGGTTCGAGGACTCTGTGGATTTCATCGGACTGGATGTGAAGATGACTGAGGAAACTGCTTCATGCTCAAATAAGAGCAAGAACGTATTCCTGCCCGGCGGTGTGGGACACCACGCCAACGGACTGACCAAGACCGCGGGATCCAACACGTTCTCCAACAGTAAACCTGGAGCCGCGAAGAAACTAGTCATCAAGAACTTCAAAGGTGGGCTTTGCGATGTTGGAAGCTGATGAGCATACTGACTCATGGTTCAATTGCCTGTAATACAATAACACTGCGTTCACTAGTGGTAGCCTGTTTCCTTAGTGCAAACAGGCCTTCTAAGATTTTTGTGTCTCAGTATATTTCTCTTTTTGAAAACTGTTTTTGCACACAGATAAGCCAAAGCTGCCAGAGAATTACACACACGAGACCTGGCAGAAGTTGAAGGAGGCAGTGGAGGCCATTCAAAACAGCACTTCCATCAAATACAACCTAGAGGAGCTCTACCAGGTAGAACTGTGGAAGCAAGGCTCGACAATCCAACCAATGTTTGCGTGTGGCCTATGGAAATGTGCACCTGTCTTGATATGCCACAAACATGTGTTTTCTTTCCCCTTATTAAGGCTGTTGAGAATCTTTGCTCCCACAAGATATCTGCAAAACTCTACAAGCAGCTTAGGGCTGTGTGTGAGGACCACATCAAGGCGCAGATCAGCCAATTCAGAGAATATCCTTTCCCCTGTTCCTGTTTTCCTCTCAGAGATTTCAGATATCGCTCACACCACTATTGTATGACCTTAACCCGTATAATTACAGATGCGTTGGATAGTGTGCTCTTTCTGAAGAAAATTGACAAGTGTTGGCAAGATCACTGTAGACAAATGGTAGGGGATCCTTGAATTAATAAACACACTAGTAGTGTTGCTATAATATTAAACCAAATGTACAATTTAAATGACGTGTTTATAACATTTTATTTTTCAACAGATCATGATCAGGAGTATATTCTTGTTCCTGGACCGCACCTATGTTTTACAAAACTCCATGCTTCCTTCAATCTGGTGAGTCTTTATTTACTCCTCTCTGTTCACGCTGAAGCGTGGCGCTCCTCCTGCGGAGGCCGCGACTGACCCCGCTGTGTGTCTCAGGGACATGGGCCTGGAGCTCTTCAGGTTCTACATCATCAGCGACCTGAAGGTCCAGAGCAAGACCATCGACGGCATCCTGCTGCTCATCGAGAGGGAGCGCAGTGGGGAGGCCATCGACCGCTGCCTGCTGAGGAGCCTGCTGAGCATGCTCTCCGACCTGCAGGTAACCCTCCTCTAACCCCGCCCCCCCCCCATCTCACGGACACTGGTGTTTCCTTACTCCTTTAGCTAGCTAGCTAGCTAGCTCCTCGTTATCGAGTTTCCCTGGTTCACTATGTGTTTTGTAAATTGACATGCTAACACTAGTCTTGAGACTTGCTATTACAGTTCCCATGCAGCTCTGATCGAGGCTTATCTTTTAGCAAATAATACCACACTGGACTAACTATGAGAGGGAAACACTTTTTCTAGATTTCTTATTGGCACCTTCTCTAGAATTCTCAGCCATCTTGAAACCACCCCATCCCAAAAATACTTTTTTATTTGTCTGCGGTGCAGTTGTGGATTTAGAAGAGACTATTAATTGTTCTGAGCTGTTTCCATTGACTTGCTATTCCCCCTGTACACCTGTCCTCTATCTAATTAACATGTGTTTGTTGAAAGTAAGCTCAGGTGAAAGGTCTCTTTTGGCCCCTATTGTTTCCAAGATGAATGGGAGCCACCAGGAGGGTGGACAGCTGTGTTATTTGAGATCAGCCCCGACCGTTCTTTTGACGAAGCGTCCACATCCCGTTGAAGAATAGCTCTAATGGCCGCCGTGTTCTCTCCAACCCCGACAGATTTATCAGGACTCCTTTGAGCAGCGGTTCCTGGAGGAAACTAATCGTCTATATGCTGCAGAGGGGCAGCGGCTGATGCAGGAGAGAGAGGTGATTAATGAGACACACACACACACACACACACACACACACACACACACACACACACACACACACACACACACACACACACACACACACACACACACACACACACACACACACACACACACACACACACACACACACATATTTAAGATAATAGAATAGTTTGGGCATTTGTGTCATCACACATTTTTTCCTGAGCATACACCTTTTATTCGTCGCACTGTTTTGCATCGCTGAAGCCAGTCATGTCGTAACCGGCCTCTTCTGTTATCAGGTGCCAGAGTATCTGTACCACGTCAACAAGCGCCTGGAGGAGGAAGCCGACCGGGTCATCACCTATCTGGACCAGAGCACCCAGTGAGTGGCCGGCCGGCTGCTGGGAAATGAATGGAGCACTTTTCGATTGGCTGCACGTTTCCAGTTAATGGTCGATTATTATAATGACTAATTTTTGGTATTCTTTTAGAAAACCACTTATTGCTACTGTTGAGAAGCAGCTTCTGGGGGAACATCTCGCGGCCACGCTTCAGAAAGGTACGTCCCGACTATTTGTTTATTAAGGTATTGGTTACCTGCGCCTTCTTTCTCTGTTATCTATTATGACAATGCCATTTTCAGGTTAATTTGATTGATTGATAGAACTACTTTTTAAAGGCTACCATTTAAGAGATAAATAAAGTAATTGGTACCTTTTTATACTGTTGACTATAGCATACACCATAGACTCTGTCTGCAAACGCTTAGCATGGATGCTGATCCAAGTTCCCGGGTTTCCATGCATGGCGGTGTACTGGCATGGCCACGTTTCTTGAGACCTTGTTGCTTAAACCCTCAGGCTTGACCCACCTGCTGGATGAGAACCGGATCGAGGATCTGTCCCTCCTCTACCAGCTGTTCAGCCGCGTGCGAGGCGGAGTCCAGGTCCTCCTGCAGCAGTGGATAGAGTACATTAAGGTAGGCTGTACGAAGTTAAGGTGGGCTGTACGTTAAGGTGGGCTGTACGTTAAGGTGGGCTGTACGTCAAGGTGGGCTGTACGTTAAGGTGGGCTGTACGAAGTTAAGGTGGGCTGTACGTTAAGGTGGGCTGTACGTTAAGGTGGGCTGTACGGAGTTAAGGTGGGCTGTAGGTTAAGGTGGGCTGTACGAAGTTAAGGTGGGCTGTACGTTAAGGTGGGCTGTACGTTAAGGTGGGCTGTACATTAAGGTGGGCTGTACGTCAAGGTGGGCTGTACGTTAAGGTGGGCTGTAGGTTAAGGTGGGCTGTACGTTAAGGTGGGCTGTACGTTAAGGTGGGCTGTAGGTTAAGGTGGGCTGTACGTTAAGGTGGGCTGTACGTTAAGGTGGGCTGTACGTTAAGGTGGGCTGTACGTTAAGGTGGGCTGTACGTTAAGGTGGGCTGTACGTTAAGGTGGGCTGTACGTTAAGGTGGGCTGTACGTCAAGGTGGGCTGTAGGTTAAGGTGGGCTGTACGTTAAGGTGGGGTTAAGGTGGGCTGTACGTTAAGGTGGGGTTAAGGTGGGCTGTACGTTAAGGTGGGCTGTAGGTTAAGGTGGGCTGTACGTTAAGGTGGGCTGTACGTTAAGGTGGGCTGTTCGTTAAGGTGGGCTGTAGGTTAAGGTGGGCTGTAGGTTAAGGTGGGCTGTTCGTTAAGGTGGGCTGTACGTTAAGGTGGGCTGTAGGTTAAGGTGGGCTGTACGTTAAGGTGGGCTGTACGTTAAGGTGGGCTGTAGTCAAGGTGGACTTTACGTTAAGGTGGGCTGTACGTCAAGGTGGGCTGTAGGTTAAGGTGGGCTGTACGTTAAGGTGGGCTGTACGTTAAGGTGGGCTGTAGGTTAAGGTGGGCTGTACGTTAAGGTGGGCTGAGCATAAAGTTAGGCCCTGAATAACCAACCAGGAACAGATGGAGGACACTTTGGTAGTTTGAACCTTGTTGTTGTTTCTTGAGGTCGTGGTTAACCCCGTCAACAAACAAATTATTACTAATTGAAAGAAAAGCAAAACAAACGTTTAAACTAACTATGTCTCTTCTGATTCCTTGTGCAGTAGACTTTTAGAAGCACTTTTTGTAGTGACTCCAATTTTGATTATAGGATTGGAATGCTTTCTGCCTGACTTTAAACTGCTAATCGCAGCATTTAACAGTCATGGAGTCCTATGGCAGAAACATATCCAGAACGGCTTCAAGATGAGGCTGAGAACAACTTTCCAGAAATGTCTTTTTTTTTTTTTTTTTAATTTTCAGCGGAAGATCTAAATTCCTGAGTAGGGCTGAATGATTTGGGGAAATAATCTAATTGTGACCTTTAAACCAATATTTTGACGACGATTTAATTTTTCTTTCCAAAGTTCCTTATCCTGAGACAATCTCTGTTTCATTAAATGATCAGATTAGACGGCTTTTGTACATTCATCTTCAATTATGGGAGAAGGCTGTTATTTTCAATTTTGTGCTTATGATCATCTTGGCTTTGAAGATCTAGATGGTTTGAGCAACTGCTGAGGCACATCCTGCTGGCCTTAAAGTCAACACTAACGTTTCCTTCTCTCAGGTGTTTGGAAGCACGATCGTTATCAACCCGGAGAAGGACAAGACCATGGTTCAGGAGTTGCTGGACTTCAAAGACAAAGTGGACCACATCATCGACATCTGCTTCATGAAGAACGAGAAGTTTGTCAACGCCATGAAAGAGGCATTTGAAACGTTCATCAACAAACGTCCCAACAAGCCCGCTGAACTCATCGGTAAGAGAACGCCTCTTCCTGCGGACACTTGTTTGATCCTAATCCAACCTAAACCTAATCCAACCTTCTTGTGTTTACCTTTATAGCGAAGCATGTTGACTCAAAGCTAAGGGCAGGCAACAAAGAGGCAACCGATGAAGAGCTGGAGAAGATGCTGGACAAGATCATGATCATCTTTAGGTTCATTTATGGTAAGGATTGGTTCTCAATATTTGTTAAAGGGGTAGTGAATCAAAAACCTTATTATTATTTTACTTAACTGTGAAATATGTCTTGTATGATTGTCAACATAGTAAGCTTTGTTGTATGTATCCACAAAATAGTATTTGCTTACTGTCACAAAAATGAGATTCCAGTACACTTTGTACAATATAATAGTATAATGCCATGTGATGTGACGGGCATTTTATATTGATCATCACTTCTTGTAGCGCTTATAAGAAGGTAGTATAATGTTTGTGTGGGTCGTAACCACGGGGAAGCAAGCAGGGCTGAGGTCCCCACGCGGGAGGGAGGTCGCGCTCGCTTCGGCCTCACCTCGGAGATGGTCCATGTCACGTGCGGCGGGGAACGTTGGCGCATTTAAACCGGTAGTGGAACCGTAAGACGGCACGCCATGACTGGGCATGGCTCATGGGATAGGGCCAATTCGAGCTGAAACCGGGGGTTACACTGACACTTAAATTACTTTTAAGAATATTTTTTTTGCAGTGATGTGAAATGTCAAATACTTTGCGTTAATATCTGAATCCCCTTTTTAGGTAAAGACGTGTTTGAGGCCTTCTATAAGAAGGACCTGGCCAAGCGTCTGCTAGTGGGGAAAAGCGCTTCGGTCGATGCTGAGAAGTCGATGCTGTCGAAGCTCAAACACGGTTCGTGTTCTCCTCCTCTCTGTATCTTGTTTACCCAAACCCATTGAAGTTGCATAAGTCAAGGTTGTCAATCCACCATAAAGATATCATAATGATTCATTAATCATCAATTATAATCTGGTTGTTTCCTTGCTTGCTTTTTTTTTTGTGGGTTGTCATTACAGTTGAACATGGACATTTTGGTTAAAATTATACAAAGGTTAAGCATGGATTTTCAGTTCTGTACTTTACACTTGATTTAGTCTCACAACTCAGACATTAAATTACAAATCAACACAGATACTAGATCTAATGGCAGGCGTGCTAAAATCGAGGGATCTGGCATTCCGTTTCTTTCGCCTCATATTTGTTTTGACCAATCACGTTGCCGGAAACGGGGATCTGTAATCACATAATTGGGACGAGGCGTAATGCCCCTTCGGGTTTCTGCTACAGCATGGTAGGACTGCTGGATCTGACATTTCTCTTTACGATCACTAATTAACTAATTATTTATTTATTAATTTATACACTTACTAATCATTTACGTTAAGAATGCGGAGCGGCTTTCACCAGTAAGCTGGAGGGCATGTTCAAGGACATGGAGCTGTCCAAGGACATCATGATGCAGTTCAAACAGGTGATAATTGTCTACGCATCCAATGGCACAATTCCTCGGAAGCCACTGGATGTACCTAAAGATATATATTGTTTCTCTTTCTTTTGACAAATGTACTTATTGTAAGTTGCTTTGGATAAAAAAAGTCATAAATATAGGAACAAACTGTTGGTTGACTCTGCCATCGTAACGGTCTAACCCTCCTTGCAAGTACCAGAACATCCCAGGCAACATTGAGCTGACCGTGAACATCCTCACCATGGGATACTGGCCGACGTACGTCCCCATGGAGGTCCACCTGCCTGCAGAGGTCAGTACCCGGTGGACATGGATGTCTTTCACCTCACACATGAACCAGACACTGGTGTGACTCACAACATGTGTGTTTTATCAAATGATCAGATGGTGCGGCTGCAGGAGATCTTTAAGACCTTCTACCTCGGTAAACACAGTGGGAGGAAGCTGCAGTGGCAATCAACACTGGGACATTGTGTCTTGAGGGCGGAATTCAAAGAGGTATGCTAATGCTTTCTGCTCGTTTCCGCTCTTCCTGTGTGTCCTGATGGCCACCCGTGAAGCCACAGGTTTCAGACACGATAATCTTCTGTCTGTGTCCCTACAGGGCCGGAAGGAGCTCCAGGTGTCTCTGTTCCAAACACTGGTGCTGCTGATGTTCAACGAAGGGGAGGAGTTCTCCCTGGACGAGATCAAATTGGCGACAGGAATAGGTTTGTTCAATCGCACACACACCGGATTCAAAAGCATTTAGCAACCTGGCCCTGTTACTCAATGTGCCTTGGCCCTAAGATTCGCGAACGATTCGTCAGAACAAACGAATCCCGAAGGTGATTGACGAGAACTGATTCCCAAAACAAGAGAACTGATTCTCTTGTTTTAGCAAGAGATGTTGTCACGTAAATAAAAGATGCAGACGAACAGAGCTTCATCTCCGCTCAACCTTACATTGATTGAGTCTAAAAGGTTCTCATGGGGGTTGAGGCAGCTTGGGCTATTCTTAAAACCACACACTTGTAATACTCGAGTGGAGACGTAGGCTAATGCTTCAGAAATGTGCTGTTTTTCGAGCACCGTTACCGTCTGAGACCTTCTGGTGTTTTAAAAGCAAAGGGGTGAGGCCATACACCTGAGATTCCCTGTAACAGACCATATGACTAAACAAACTGATCGAACGACTCAAACGAACGTTTTCGTGATAGTGAAGGGAACTGAATTCCCGGATAAGAATCATTTTGCCCATGCCTACTAAGAACAGATGGTTTAAGTGTGTGTTTGTGTTTGTGTCGGACACTACAGAGGACAGCGAGCTGAGGCGGACTCTGCAGTCGCTAGCGTGCGGCAAAGCCCGGGTCCTCACCAAGGTCCCGAAGAGCAAAGACATCGAGGACGGAGACAAGTTCTCGTGCAACGACGACTTCAAACACAAACTCTTCAGGATCAAGATCAACCAGATCCAGATGAAAGAAACGGTACGACCTGGCCCATGGTGGCAGACACTCTCGTCCTAATCGTTCCCCATCATGTTGAACTGAGATCCTCATGGTTCCCCTTAGGTGGAGGAGCAAGCGAGCACCACCGAACGGGTGTACCAGGATCGTCAGTACCAGATCGACGCCGCCATTGTTAGGATCATGAAGATGCGCAAGACCCTGACCCACAATCTGCTGGTGTCCGAAGTCTACAACCAGCTCAAGTTTCCAGTGAAGGTAAAAACTCTCACCCACAATCCTGTATCTCTTTCCATTGGCTACATTATTAAGGTTTAATATGTGAGCAGCCGGCCAATTAGTTTTAATGCAATTTAGGCGCTCTGCACAAATGGCATTTTTCTAATGAGCCGTTAGGCAGTCTTGTTGGAGCACAATGGGTCCTGTCAGACCCTGTTGTAATGTGCCTTCACAGCTATGTTGAACATGCCAACGGAAGAGGCTCTGCTGAACTTAAACAGGGCATTGTTGACCGCATCGTTAACCCCCCCCCCCCCCCTTCCCCTCTCTCCGACCCTCAGCCTGCTGACCTGAAGAAAAGAATAGAGTCTCTGATCGACCGAGACTATATGGAGCGGGACAAGGAGAACCCCAACCAGTACAACTATGTGGCTTAGAGGAAGAGGGCGAGGGAGCGAGAGCAGGAGAGAGATGGAGGAAGACGAGGGCCATCCGGTTTGGCCGAAGGCTTTCGTGAATGCTTGGTCTCCTGTCCTGTTCGCTCCGTCGGACGGCTCCAGTTTTTCCTCCTTAAACCCAGCGACCGACAAGTGAATGGATACTGCTCCCCGGGAGGGCTTGTCAGGGCTGGGGTGATCTTGTGGACCGCATGCCCGTTTAAAATAGGATATTGTCCGCGTTCCTCTTTCGCCAGTAAGAGGATGGGACTTCCACGGACAAGGAGACAAACAGATGTTGGTCATTTTTGCTCTTTTCTGTTTATGGAGGAAGGAGAAATATTTATTTTCAAACTTAAGATTCTTCTCTCTTCATAGTTTCGTGAAATGCGTTCGGCTCCTTTATTACGTCACTTTTGTTTTTTTCGTTCACTGTCTATCCTCAGCCAATACACACATGTATACACACACATACACCTCAACATATACACGCCTAACACTGCTCACTTGTACTGTGTTGGAAGTAGGACAAAATAGGGTGGTTTCCTCGGTCAGCGTCAAATGTGAGGCCAATGGATTAACATTCATCTCCAGATCTCATGTTTGAGTCGTTCCAGTGTTAAATGTGTGCATCTGTGAACATTTCAAATTTGCAATGCTCCGTTTCACTGCTACAGCGATGCTTATGTCAAACAGAATTCATGGGATAGGATCAAATTTGAAAATTATGCCAGAATTGCGGTATGTGCCAAAATTACAGCACTTATTTTGTTATCCCGATGTCTTCATGTTGCTCTGCATTTCCATTGAACACATATTTGCATCACTTTTTTTTTTCTTCCCCATGTCACACGTTTTTTGTACATAATTCATGGACGGTTACATTTTTAAAATAGTGTTTGAGAGGCACCTGTTTTTTAAAACGTTTTTGTGTTAACCAGTAGGGTGTTGTAATGACTAAGCACAAGAACGTCAGTTGCTCCGTTTCTGAATTCTTTTTTTCTTTTTTCCATCACCCAATGAGCATCTTTTTTTTTTTTTTACAAGTTTCATTAAGTGTCTTGTTGGCCCTGGTTAAAAGTGGGATGAATGTGAATCAATTGTCTCAACAGATGAATTGATTAAGAAATAATGCTTGACCAGATTTATGCCCTGTGTCCAAATGAGTCTGTTGGGTTATTGCTTCAGATTAAAAACAATTGTCTGTTTGAATTCATATTTTTCTCTCCTCCACTTTATGCTTCGAAGTATGTACAATAGTGTCTCTGACAAGTCACTTTAGTTAAGATACTAATAATATCTATTATTTGAGTGTATTTAAGACTTTGACAGTAACTAAGCTCCTATATAATTGATGACAGTGTTTAAAATGGGCCTTATGACGCCACGCCTCTGTTATGACACCACCTCCAGCAGTCAGTCATATGACCAGACCGGGTCCATTTCCTGGTACAGTCGGTAGCTGCAGTCTGGGTTCACCTGCAAGCGTCTCAAGCTCAAGTCGGCTACTCGCTGTGGTCAAGAACAACAAACCATCCGGCCAACATGATCCACCGTGCAGTACTCTTCCTGGCCCTCGGACTAGGTACGTACCGCGGTGATTCAGCTCCGCACGTCGGCACGACTTGTTGTTGGTCGAATGGTGAAACTTCTAGGACCCTTCGGGCCTGACGTCGGACTTCGGCTCTCCGCTGAAAACACGCACTGATACTTTAATAACTATTGTTCGTCTCACAGGGCTGACACTGCAAATCCTAATAAAAATGTGCGTTTAATTTGAATACGAAAATAACCCTGCGTAATCCCCGGCAGCCATGATCCTTTGACTCAGCATCTAGCCTCCGTGTTGTGCTAGGTGGATACATGTTAGCTTCTGTGTTGTGCTAGGTGGCTACTTGTTAGCCTCTATGTTGTGCTAGGCGACTACATGTTAGCCTTTATGTTGTGCTAGCTGGCTACTTGTTAGTCTCGGTGCTGTGCTAGGTAGATATTTGCTATCTACGTCAGTGCGGGTGAGCTAGCGCTGAACGCACCACGGAGGCCAACAATCCACTTTTATCAGATTCAACAACATGACTGATCAGACCACGCCTGGTGATCTGTCTGGGATATTATGGTTCACTGAGGTTAGCTGTTATACTTTGGACGTGGTTTGCTTTGCCTGAACGCATTAATAAGTCAGGTGTCCTCAAAACAGGGGCATCTGTTTTGAGCTTAAGCTTATCTGGGTTTTATGGTCTGCACATGATGAGCAATGGTCTGTGAAATCGCTACGCAGAACCGTGACCTTTAGCGTCCTGCTGTGTTAGTTTCCTACCCTCCCGTACAATGACTCAGGCATTAAAGAGGGAGTCGTGTTGATGTCTTCATGGTTGTTCTGTCTGACTGTACTTGTTTCCTTTGACCCAATCACACGCTATCTTCAATAACACATAGTTACTACACAAGACTTCATTTGTTTCCTTCGACCCAATCATTCGGTATCTTCGGTAACGTCTAGTAGCTTCAAAAGACTGCGCTTGTTTCCTTTGACCACATCCCACGCTGTCTTTACTTTCATTTTGTAACTTCACAGAACCGTGATGCTCTGCAGTGTACGATGTTTCAGTTGCTTCTTCACCGCAGTTAATTAAACTCTAAGTGAAACCAGTGGTTAAGCGGACTCTGAGCATTATCCGTTTCAAAGGAAATGTTGTTTTCACGCAGGAAGGAAGGAGCTGTGTGGTCCCCGTGGCCTTAACCACAACTTTGTTAAACCTTGTTGCTTTGTGCCGTTCTATCCATAGACATCTTATATGATAGACGGAGCATCGAATGCTACCGCCTACTGGCGCTGACGAGACGCGGGGCCGCCATCTTGGAGTGGTCATCCGCTCCACTCAGTGTAATCCGTTTGGCTAGGCTAGAGCAATGAACTGTCAGCGCATTTAATTAATCATACCTCACTGAATAGCCTACCACAGATTTTCCTGCGTTTTTTTGTCATACGTGTAGCTATGATAAAGGCCACATGGTTTGGCGTGTTTTATTATTCAATACTAATTATACCAATAGTACGGTAATGTTAAATCTTGCTTGTGAAAAGTAATCCCCCGATTCCTATTATGGATTGTCCGCCGATTTGAGCAGGAATAGAGTGGCGAAGTCACGCCCCTTCCGGTAGGGCTCATGGGACCTATGAGATCGAAAAATATGAATGGGTGTCAATGGAGAGAAAATAATAATTTTCTGGTCCCGGTCTTTATATGCCCTGGATTACACATATGTTGTTTGTGGATTTAAAGGATAATTTTTCATGCAAAGAGTTCGACCGTTTATTGTGCAATTGTTCAGATAAAGGCTGTAGAGAAAACACAACGAGAAAGACTACACGGCTCGTATGTGACGTCACGCTCCCTGCGACTGGCGTGGAGAAGACCGACAATCTTCCCATCGGCATAACTGAAACTCTGCACGTGCCCCCCGATTTATAATGGTTTTCACCTCTTTCGATGCTTTTATCCTCCCCTTGGAAAAAGTGGTGAAGTGGGGCAGAGAGATCGCCATCTCTGTGCCGAGTTCCAAGGGCGGGTGTGGTGACGTATATCATATGCGTCGAGAGCAGCGAAGAGCTGTAGTTCACAAAGCGGCCTCACATAAAACCTAAAATTATCAAACTTCTTCACGAACATTTTTAGTTTTCTTTGCATGAAAAATTATCCTTTAAATCCACAAACAACATATGTGTAATCCAGGGCATATAAAGACTGGGACCAGAAAATAATTATTTTCTCTCCATTGACACCCATTCATATTTTTCGATCTCATAGGTCCCATGAGCCCTACCGGAAGGGGCGTGACTTCGCCACTCTATACGTTGAACAACTGCCCGGCAGCGAATTTTTTTTTTTGCAGGGTGGTAGCGGGAAGCTCGTGAATATTCATGAGGGAACTGATCCCTGATTGGCTGGGACTTGTTGGCTGGGACTTGGCTCGCTGGGACTTTGTCAGAGGGCTTGTGTGAAAATCACGAACGCAAATGAATTAAACGTTGTTATAAATCAACACGAATAATGTGACACATGATACCCACCTACTACACGGCAACTCTATAGCTACCTTTCTGTAAGTACAAACGTTAGCTCACTCGTCTAAAAGCCCCTGTGAAACTGTTATGTGTCACAGCCTGGGCTACTGTAGTAAATCCTTTTTTTATTTATTATATTTTATAACGTTATGTATAGCGCATCGCAGTGCTTTCGGCAGCTGGTGATTGTTTCCAAGTTTTTTTTTTCTAATTGTTGTCCATCCATGTCTTGATATTTTCATTAAGATTCCATTCTGTTCTGTTTCTAGAAGTAGTGAGCATAATGGCAGGATTTATTAAAGCTTGCAACATTTGCCAGACCCATGTCAACTTTGAGGAGATGGAGCTGCTGGAGGTTAGGTGTAGATGGATAAGAATAAACCGTATGATTTCTGATATTTGTTTATAGTGGTTCTGCCACACCCCACAACCAATTACATTATAGAAAGAAGGGCCATAAAATCTGTAGGCCTATCCATAGAATATTTTCGCGTAGGGCTAAATGAATTTTAATATTGATTTTCACCTATCAATCCATTATCCACCTACTACACGGCAACTCTATAGCTACCTTTCTGTAAGTGCCAAAACAAACGTTAGCTCGTAATGCTAACTCGTCTAAAAACAACTACTGTATAACATGTGTCACACTATTGATACAATGATTTGTGTTGATTTATAACAACGTTTCATTTATTTGCGTTCGTGATTTTCACAAGCCCTCTGACAAAGTCCCAGCGAGCCAAGTCCCAGCCAATGAGGGATGAGTTCCCTCATGAATATTCACGAGCTTCCCGCTACCACCCTGCAAAAAATAAACTCGCTGCCCGGCATCCTAGCTGTGTTCGAAATCGTTCCCTATCATGGATGTAGTGCACTAAATAGGGTGCACGCCATTTTGTAGGGTGTTCGAATTCTCAGTGGTCCACTATATAGGGCACTATATAGTGGACTTAAAATAGGGTACATACGATGTTCCCTACATGTTACTCCCGTATACCACAATGCAATGCGGTCGTGTTTTTCCGGAGGAGAAGAAGAAGCTGAATAACCGCGAAAACGAATACATTTAATGATGGAGTCTCCGGCTTTCGTTTAGAAATGTCAACAATTTATTTGGGATTTAACATAGAATATTTAACATTCAAAATTAATAAAAAAAATACTTGAACAAGGAAATGTAACATTCAACATCAATACAACTTCCAGCTTTCCTCGTGAGTGCCTGGTATGTTTACATGATGTGGGCTCATCTGTCTGCGTCACACAAATACCCGGCGCATTTACTGACGCAAATGACGTTTAGAAATGTTCAGCGTAGTGTCCGAATTCTCGTTCCCCATTCCCTATATAGTGCACTAAATCATGTACACTATATAGGGAATAGGGAACGAGTGTATAGGGAACGATTTCGAACACAGCTCCTGTTGCTGCTCCCGGTTGACCACTCCAAGATGGCGGCCGTATTTCTCGCGTCCCAGCAGCCAATGCTCCGTCTATCTATGGTTCTATCATGTATGAGAGGCCTTAACCCTCTCGGAAGCATAAAGAAAAACACTGCCTATTCGGAGCTTCTCAATGAACACGCGCGTCGTGTTATACTCTAGCTGTGTTCGAAATCGTTCCCTATCATGGATGTAGTGCACTAAATGGGGTGCACGCCATTTTGTAGGGTGTTCGAATTCTCAGTGGTCCACTATATAGGGCACTATATTATAGTGGACTTAATAGGGTACATACGATGTTCCCTACATGTTACTCCCGTATACCACAATGCAATGCGGTTGTATTTTTCCAGGGGAGAAGAAGAAGCCGAATAACCGCGAAAATGAATACATTTAATGATGGAGTCTCCGGCTTTCGTTTAGAAATGTCAACAATTTATTTGGGATTTAACATAGAATATTTAACATTCAAAATTAATTAAACAAGGAAATGTAACATTCAACATCATACAACCTCCAGCTTTCCTCGTGAGTGCCCGGTTTGTTTACATGATGTGGGCGCATCTGTCTGCGTCACACAAATACCCGGCGCATTTACTGACGCAAATGACGTTTAGAAATGTTCAGCGTAGTGTCCGAATTCTCGTTCCCTATTCCCTATATAGTGCACTATATCATGTACACTATATAGGGAATAGAGAACGATTTCGAACACAGCTTCTGTGTCCCAGAAGCTTCACCCCTCTCTGACCCCGACATCAAACTCAACAGCTGCTAAGATGGAGCTCCACACAGATCCACCTCGACACGGGGTCGTGACCCATGGTCGTGACCTTAGGGAGTTTACGACTTCTTCGTCATGAGAAAACCCTGCCAACATTCGGAGCAAAGGGGCACAATAACAGACTTGTTGGTAGAGAGGCTGGCAAAACCCTAGTATTCTACTCCCGTTTTCTCTCAAATATGAAAGATAACATTTTATACTAGTGAACATGTTTTAGACCGGGCTAAAATAGGGTTCCTTCATAAAAATGTTAGGTTATTAGGTGTGAATTTGTAAAAATGTTCTACACAAAATAGTTTTTCTCAAAATTGAGGTGGACCGGATATGTTTCAATAAGTAACGGGCGGCCAATCATCTCTAGAGGGGATCTCTCAAGGTCCATTTGCTGCTATTTTGTGGTCCAATGGTTCCACTTGCTGAGGTCAGACTCTAGGAGAGAGTAGGGCTGCTCGATTATGGGAAAAATCATAATCATAATCATAATTATGGGGGTCAATATTGAATTTATCGATTTATTTTTGAGTTTGAAAACATGTTTTTTTTTTTATTGTTTTTGGATGTCTCTCCTAAAAACACTTTGTAACTGAGAACTTTTCGTCTTATTTTTTCGTCTTACTGACATTTCGTCTTATAAAAATACACAAAAAGGTCAAATAGAAAATGTTCTTATCTAAAGTAATGTATATGTATCCAGCTGTTATATTAGCTTTGTGATCGTTTGACGCAAAATAGCGATCAAAATTAAATTAATCGTCCAGCCCTAGGGGACAGTACTTCATGACTTGGCACATTCGATTCCTCAATGTGTAACAAAACCGAAAGGGAAAATTTTCCATCCAAAAATAATTTCTTCAAACCAACATTATGCCAACAAATGTTTGCTCCATTGTTAACTTTTAAAAGTATAACCTTTAAAACCAAACTGCTTTGTCTTTACTAATGGAGAATATCTTTGTTTTGCAGGCACCCAGTTGACCAGTGCGACTGAGGTGTTGGTGAACAACACTGAAGGCAAGCTCTGTCTGTATGCAAACCTGAAGGTGAACTTCTCCGTCGCCTACGAGGCCATCGGAGACAAGGTGGGTCCATCATCCAAATGGTTTTCTCATCTATTTATCTCTTTGCTCATCCTATGGCCTTGTTGGGTTCATCCTTGGCAATGACAATATAATGATTGTTGATGTGATACATTTGAGCCATCTGCATAAGGACCAATTATTCAACAGCACTAAGCTCTCTTTAATCTGGTGTCCTCCTTGTTCCCATAAAAATGTTGACCACTTTGATCACCCCTTTAGAAGTTAAGCAGAAACTTTTATTAAAACAGGTCAAGCTTGTAACAGGTCAAGCTTGGATCCATCGTAACTTAAATTATCGTATCAGTGTACATTATGTAGGCTAATATTTATGCATATTTAGGAGCTTATATTGGTTTTAAATTTACAAAAGGTATTGATTAAACAGGCTTTTTTTTGTTTCACCAGCCACTTTTTAAATGTGCTCTTGGAGCACAGTAGCATGATTCATGTTTTCACGACTCCTGCCTGTAAAATGATTCCTGTTCCTGTTGAGTGACGGTGCGTGGTTGGTGTCTTCCAGAACGCCACGGCGGTGTTCTCCCTCCCTGACGCCGTGCTCACCAACGGGAGCTCCTGTGCCAACAGCAGCTCCACCCTGCGTCTCAGCTTCGGCCAGGGACACTCCTGGACCATGACCTTCAGCAAGGGAGCGCAGAACTACCAGGCCGACTCCGTCACCGTCGACCTCAACCTCGCCGACGCGGCCGTCTTCCCCAACGCCACGTCAAACGGTGATCACAAAGCCTCATGAATATTTAAAAGTGATTAGGTGAAGTGAATAGTGGGGAACGTTAACACAAGATAACACTTTTTGGCCGGGATTTATTAGTTTTTATTAGCAAACAAAGCGGGATACTTTGTGATAAACGATTTCCCGAGTTTGAGATCTTAACCATGGGTTATTGCCCACCAATCAAATTGCGCCATCTTAGGAGATTCACGTGTAGCATATACAAAAATTTTATATGTAGAGATGTTCCGATATATATTTTTTTCCTTCCGGTACCGATTCCTGAAATTGAGGATCGACAGACCCGAGTATATACCGATACAGCATCTAGCATTGTAACTACTAACAGCACGTGTTCTTTTTGAAGGGTTCTCTTACGTTGACCGCAATATTTAGATGGTTCCCCTACCGTCGACAATTTGATTTTTCTTCAGAACTAGATAATTTACATTTATATTCTAGAATTATAATAATGCATTTGCATTCTTTTAGTTAAGCGTGAGCATCCATGTTATTCCGACATGGTAGCTCGAACACACGAAGGTCGTAGATGACGTGTTTCCCATTCCGACTATCCATCTCTGACCATCAACGAGCGAAGCATAACGCTGCATGTGTTTGTGATGTTCTTTGCCTGTGTATTAAAGGAGCTAGTCACATGATGGTCGGCGCATAGGCTTGCGTACTCGCTGACACCCGATACTACATTTTAGGCCATATCGGAGGATTTCAAAACTGGCATCGGAACAACTTTACTTGCATGATCCTAATCACACATGAACATAACCGTCTATGCCCAGCGATGGGGACCCCCATTAATCCACATTTCTCCTTGGTTCGTCACAGAGACGATGAGTGTGACCGTGAACGTGAACGCCACGAACCTGTCGAAGGCCGTCCTCGGAACCTGCTACTCCTGCAACAGCCAGGACGTGATCCGGGAGGGCGGCGTGAGCCAGACCCTGTGGAGCGTTCTCATCCAGGCGTTTGTGGCCAACGGCAGCAAGAGCCAAGAAAGTAAGTACCCGGGTCACGATGCCTCCGCACGGCGACCTCACCGCGTACGTCTGGTACATGTTGCTGACGTTCCCGTTCTCCCACCGTTTAGTTACGTCATGCGCCGCTGATGTGCCGATCACGCCCAGTCCCGCCCCCACCAACACCTCCACCGCAGCACCCACCACCGCCGCAGCACCCACCACCGCCATCCCGACCCCCATGCTCCCAACACCCACGACCGGGAAGTACCATGTCACCACGGGGGTCAACAGCACGGCTTGTCTCATGGCCGACTTCGGCCTGAGCATCGGATTCAAGATTCAAGGACAGGTATTCACAGCCACGGCTTTTTAAAAGTCGCTCTCTGCCTGAGCCTCTCGTGGCGACGTGCTCATTGGCTGCCGTTTGCTCGTCTTTCCTTCCTTTCCTAAAAGCTCCAGAAGATGAACCTGGAGCCCAACGGGACGAACGCCTCGGGGACCTGCGGCGTGAACAGCAGCCAGCTGGTGCTGAGCAACCCCACCGCCACTCTGGTGTTCACCTTCGTCAACGTAAGCCCGCCTGCTGAACACAGAGGGGGGGGGGGGCCCTGTGGCTCAGGAGGTAGAGCGGGTTGGCTGGTAACCGGGAGGTCGCTGGTTCGAGCCCCGGCTCCTCCGAGCAGAGTGTCCCTGAGCGAGACGCCTCACCCTGACTGCTCCTGACCAGCCGGTCGTCGCCTTCAGGGGCTGACTCCGCCGTCGGGGTGTGGATGTGTGCGTGAACGGGTGAATGTGAGGCAGTGTTGTACAGCTTTGAGTGGCCGCTGGATAGAAAAGCGCGGCATAAATACAGTCAAGGACACAGTAAGGTGCCGAGGTGGTGGGAGGGCCGTTTGGGTTAATGTTGTACTCTGTCTCCTGCGGTTCACAGGAGACGGCCAAGTTCCACCTGCACGCCGTCACCGTCAACATCACGACCGGCTCAGGTGAGCGGGGTCACGACCCCCAGCCCTTCACCGCCCCCTCTACATCACAGTACATTTGACGTTAACATTTAGCTGACGCTTTTATCCAAAGAGTCTTACAGTAAGTACATTTGTCGGAAGAAAAAGAAACGACACCATATCGCCGTCGGTACAGTAAGGACGGTCATAGAGCCAAGTGCCAAGCACTAACAATCGCTAGGTTAACCCGTTCCCCGTGTGCAACAAAGATATCTACGGTAAGATGCTACTCAATGATGAGTACTATTCTTTAGGGCAGGACTCTCTTGTTCAGAGATCCCATAGACTCTGCATAGTCTTGAGTCTTCTGCGACTCTGCGGTCCTACATTGAGGTGTCTTTGTGCCGTTGGGGGGGGTTCTTTCACACAACGTATTCTCCATCCCACAGGGCAACAGTTCTATAGCGAGAACACTAACCTGAGTCTGTGGGTGGCGTCGGTGGGCAGCTCCTACATGTGCAACAAGGAGCAGAGCTACAACATCAGCGAGTCCCTCGCCCTCCACACCTTCGACCTGCATGTGCAGCCCTTCGCCGTCGCCAGCGGGAAATTCAGCACGGGTAGGTTCCACCAACACACACACACACACCTGCAGACACACACCTGCCTTATCTTCTGGGGGACAGGCCTTGCAATAGAGCTAAGGGCAGAAGGGATCCAATGACAAATTATTGCAAAAAAGATGACCCTATTTAGAAGGAATGAGGTAACGCTAATCAAAGTTAAGTAAGGGTTGTTGGACTCACTCAAATTGGCTAGAAGGAAAAGAGGAAGCTCAATTGACCATTCAGTCTCTGAGCAAACCTTTAAGGCTGGGTAACGCTACAGCAAGGACCTTAGGTCGAGTTGGGTCCGTTAACTTCCTTTTGTTATTCAAGTTAGGAAGGTAAGTTAAGTGTTGCTCTTTTGCCTTTAACACGTATCATTTGTATCACATTTGATTTCATACACAATCGCATAATTTTATAGTGGCATGATATGATCCGATTTAAATAATTGTAAACATAATTCATGGTACAACATGTAGCCTAATGGATGCATCCTCAAAAAAGATTAAAGATGAACCAAACCATCACTCATGTGTAATCTGACCAATCACCTTCAACCGTAAACTGTACAGAAGATCCATATTTCCTATTGGCAATAAAACAAGTTGAAAATAACCTGCAAATGTGAAGTGTTTGACCGTTGAGCTTTGTTGTCAAACAGGCGCCTCCTGATTCCCTTGTTGATTAACTCTCTCTCTATCTGCAGCTCATGAATGTTCAATGGATGACACCACTGCCTTAATTCCAATCATTGTTGGCTGTGCACTGACTGGCTTGATTCTCATTGTAGTGGTTGCCTATATCATTGGTCGAAGGAAGACTTATGTTGGATACCAGACTCTCTAGAGCGGGTCCTACGTTAATCCTTCATCGTTTTTACGGGGCTTTCAAGTTTGGTCTTTTTGGATTATTTGGGAATATTAATTGTTCAGTTATATTGGATATTAACTGCATTACATGCTGATGGTAGCAACTTTTCAAGCTGATTTGGGATTTATGTTTCAGTCAGAACACGACTCAGTGTTTCTCCAGAAAATTGAATAATCGGATTATTCTGAATATCGCTTGATGTTAAGCACTAAAAAAATAATTTGTAAAAATGTTATATTTTAGTATTATCCTTGTATTATTATTTCAAAACCAAAAAAGGAAATAATTCCTGAGGCCCAAACTTTCCACCCCATTGTTTTTGTCGCTTCATTGTTGTTCATTCTGTTGTCTGGTTGGTCCTTTTTCCTTTTTGTTTTGTTTTTTATTTGACTTTTATTGGTTGTACATGACTGCAAGATACAGTGCCCTGCTTTTTAAAAACGTCACTCAAATTGGAAAAGATAAATCAGATAATTTAGTTAGCAATAAATAGTCTCAAAGGTTTTCTCCGCCATGCACGATTAGATGACACGTTTGACCCCTCCCCCTTGAATTACTTAAATCTCATACGTAGAAAAGGACTCATTGACATTCCCTCGATTCGGCAATTTCTAATTCAATATTAAACCATATTTTGTCTCTTAAATCCCACATTTGAGTTATTATTTAGCTTTCTTCAGTTTTTGAGTTATGTTGCCTCCAATCGTATTAATGTTGCGGATCCATGTTGACAACATGTAAAGTCGTTTCCTTGTCATGGAAACTCAAATCTTACAGAAACCCATCTCGCCTTCTTTGCACTTTGTTTAAAGAATGTCCACCGCTGACATCCTTGTGAGTTCCTCCTGTGGATCAGGGGAACAGATTGAGACGGCTCCTCCGACGACCACGCCTTTTTGAAAAATTTAGATAATTGTCAGGTCACGAATCTCCTTCTGTACAAACAAATATTCCACCCATCCAAAACGTTGTGTAGCGCCAGTCTCAAAGGTCACATAGTTCCTCATCCACGGATAGGCTCTGTGGGCATTATGTTTGGTAAAGGGATCGCTCTCTGGCTGAAGAGGGCTTCATGTCAATGCACTTAGGCCTTCTCCACATGTTTGACATGCCTGTTGAAATGTATGCTGCATAGTCACCCGTGTTGTAGTATAGGTTAATCGTTATGAATGCTGGAAATAAACTTGTGCTGGTCGCACAATTCAGTGCCCTGAAGCCTGTCCATGTGTGTGTTTTGTGTGTCCGTCTCCGCTGTACCAGTTTGTAGACACTGTGTACCTGTGTGTACTAGTTTAACAGCCCTCTAGTCCTTCACTACAGCACTACAACCGCATTAGAAATGACTTTTGATTTGATATATTTTTAGGTTGCTTGCGATCAAACCATTAAACATGCATGAATCAGTGTATTAATAGATTTTGATTTGCTTCTCATTTTGTTATGGTCACTTTGGTCAACGCTTGCCTGCTTTTTAAGGCGTTTGCTGCCCTAACCAAAGTAGGGGAGGGATTTGCAGCACCACTCTACTAGTTAGTGTGCTGAAAACCAACCCACTCAAACTATCGTCTCTTCTAGAGGTCGAATGACCGGAAAGTTGTCTCACTTTGAGCCATGCTCAGAGATGGTTCGGTGCGGCTCTTTCGTTTGGGGTTTCATTTAGCAAAGGGATCTAGTGCTGCAAATCCCAACCCACTCACAAATCGCTCGTCTACAAATGATTGCTGACGTCGTTTTCATTCTTTTAGGCTTTTATCTGTGATAAATCGGATGGAAAATCTTGGTGTCATTATGAGTGCATCTTTTTTGTTTTTCTAAATCAAAAGTATGGAAATAAAGTATGTTCTTTGTCCCGGATCCATGTGTAAATTCTTTCATTTTAACGACACATTTTCCATTTCTTTAGGGGGGGCATGTTAATGTTGACCTAGTCACCGTTCATTGTTGTGTTTCTTAGTTCTTCACCCTCCCTCTGTTTTCTAAAACGTTCCTGTGTCTGCTCTCTTCACTCTCGTCTAGCCGAGGATTGCACGCTCGATGAGAGCTTCCTTGTTCCCATAGCGGTTGGAGTCGCCCTGGTTGTTCTCATTCTTATTGTGCTGCTGGCCTATTTCATTGGAAGAAAGCGAAACCAAGCCAGTGGCTATGAGTCTTTCTAATCCCATTATTTCACCCAGTACCACCAGTATTCAATGCCGGATGCCTTTTGCCTAACTGTGTGAAGAAAAAAAGAGAAACGACTTCATGAGTCTGCATGTTAACCATAGATGATGCTTCCTATTGCCTCCGTGTTCAGTGTGTGTCCTTCCTCGATGTAACGCAGTGTGAACATTTAATGTAATTACAGCCATTGTATCCGATTTGTGTTGTTCCGTCGATTGCCACTTATCCCACGCGGTTGAACGAGTGCGTGAGTCTATGTTTGGACTGCTTTCTTGCACCTTCATTGCAGTTTGAAATTCTGTGCCATGTGATCCTGTTCACCCCCTCTTTATTTAATATTATCCGTCTGCTGACTAAATCATTAACTCTCTGTCTCTCTGTCTCTCTCTCTTTGTTTGTTTACGTTAGCTGAGGAATGCTTCCTGGACTCTGATTTGAGCTTTCTGGTGCCCATTGCAGTGGGTGTGGCACTCAGCTTCCTAATCATCCTTGTGCTTATCTCTTACCTGATTGGCCGAAGGAAGAGCCGCACCGGCTACCAGTCAGTATAGGCGCTCCCCGCACCCCCCCCCCCCTAACCCCAGCTTCTGTCTCCCTGGCAACCCTAACACTGCTTCCAAACCCTACTTCCTCTAACAGCATCTCCTCCCGACCCCTCCCCCATCTGTCGACCGCTGCCCCTTGTGGATGGGGGGGCTGTCTGTTTCTCCTCTTAGTTCCTAATCAGTTGACCTGATATTTTCCTGTACCCGTGAAAGAGTTTAAAGACCGCCCATCAGAGCTTTTTCTCCTTTTGGCTGCTTTTTCATTGTCCTGTCCTCCAACAACTTGATCAAGCACCCAAACAGACTGATTATCGTTTAATTCTTAATTAATAGATTGCATGTTATTCATCTAATGTTTTGGTAGCTGGCAATTCCCTTCCCTAGGGTGACCACTCACCCCCCCCCCTTTTTCAAATGTATGTCTCTGTATTAACTATGTTAACTATTCTATATGTATAGAATGATTTCTTTGATTTCATGACCAATTCCACAGTATTCTGTATTGACGTGCTCATCCAATAGAACTTCAGACTCGTACTTTCATTGGTTTGCAGCCCTGCGCTGCGGTTTTATTTTTGTACTCGCATGTATCGCTTCTAATGACTTGCACATGATGAAACGCACACTCAAGAGAAATTGTGCTTTTTGCATTAAATGTTCAGGAAGACGTTAACTCAATGAAAGGGACAGTAACGTATGAAGACCTTTTAACCAGCGGTGGAATCGGTGTTGTTTAAATGTGATTGAGGCTGGCTTTACTAACTAGTGCTAATGTTAAGGACCTTCTCAGGAAAAGGTCGTCAGAGGAAGGGTTTCTTGGTCCCTTTACTTTGTGCTGAAATGTTTTGTTTCATGTTGGTTCACTCAAGTGAATGTATACGAAAATTAGGTAAATTTTTTTGTTTATTTTTTGTAATACATTTATGATTAAAGGTAGTCAATTGGAGCAACATTAAATTGGTCTCAGATCTGGATTAAGCCTACTCCCCACACTGATAGAAGAATTCCAGTCAGACCTGATTTGCACTTAAAGAATCACGTTCACTATCGGTAATAACTGACTATATAACGGCTGCACACAGGCCCAAGCCTCCTTGTATTTGCACCATCACATCCACACAATTATTTTTCTGTGCAGTCATGTACACACTTGGGGCTTCAGTCAATGATTATCCTTGCTGTTCTTGAGTCGTCATGTTGTTTTCTGCGTGAACTTCAGCCCTAGTACTGGTGACAACCTCCTGGACAGAATGTGTGCCTTTTGTAATTATTTTGAGTGCCCCCTGAGTCTGTCTCCATGTGATGAAGAATGTGGGAAATCATACACTGGTTTCGATTGAAGTGGGAAACAAATTAAATAAAGTTGATCTCATGTTTTCGAGCTGTATTGTATTCTATTCAGAGTTTATGTTTTGTGTGTCGATGCAAGGCATCAACGCACAAGACATTTCATGGTCGGTGGCCGCTCACTGTGCTGTTCATACTTTGAACAGTAAAGATGCTTAAGTTTAAAATACTGATGTGGGTGGGTTATGTTAGGAAAATAGTTAACTTTCTTGAGAAATTACACTTCAGTGAATCTCCATTGAGGAGAAAACTTGGTTAAGATTATCCATGTCTAAAATCAATCATTAAAGTATTTTAACAAAACAATGACTAAAGGAGAGTAGTGAAGAATTAGGTATTTTAATGCTTTGGGGGAAGTTGTGTTTTGAAAGAAAACAAACTATTACACATTGTTTCATATTTCCTTTTATTGTTCACAGTCGTCTGTGGTGTTTCATTTTCCAAAGCACTCGGATGTTTTTACAAAAACAAAGTCAAGAGGTGGCTTAAAATGTTTCTTCATATATTACTGTTCTACTCAAAATGATAAGTAATGCTCTATTTTGCATTTATTTAAATGTTTTTTTTTACAGTCCTGCTTTGAGACAACGTTGATGTAGATCTGTGAAATCTTAAAATATACAAGTGTTTGAAATGTATGCAAGAAATTAGTCAACTTGTCATACAAAATGTGATAAACAAAACTTTATCATAGCCCCACTCAACAGGTTTTCTAAATATCTATTAATAGTTAAAAGTCAAAATTGGATTTGCATAGCTATTAGCTAACTATTGGCCAGTATGTAAAATATGCCTTCTATAATGCAAATTTAGTTGTATTAATCCTGCTAATAATTATAAAATATCAGGTATCCAATGATATTTCCTACTACTCCTTTTCTCAGCGTGCTCTGTTTTTGTGTGTGTATGTGTGTCCGTGTGTTTGTGTTATCCAACACCTATGGGACAAACGTGTTGTGTAACGTTTCTTTTCTTTAGGAAATTACTTTTAAAACTGAAGGCACAAACTCGGAAATGAAAGGGACCGGGAAAACTTCAAGTTAATGAGATTTGTCACTAACACTTTACGTCTCATATTGTCATCGGAGCGGTTTGCCGAGCGTCCCGATCGCCAGCCGCTACGCTCCGATGTCCAGAGTGAAGGAGATGGCGCCCAGGTAGCGGTCGGTCGGGGAGTCGTTGATGATTCCCTTGCCGTTGAGTTTGCATTGTACATAGATATGAGCGTCGTATTGCACGCCTGCAAAACGAACCGCCACCACCGGGGCAGAGTAGTTCACCTGAGACACAGAAGACAAAAGGGTTTCAAACCACACGCCTGACGTGAAGATCAGGCGTGATGCTTCACAGTACCTCACACCCTGTTTAACGGCACAGTTTAAAACGATGTGCGATTTTCGTGAGCGCCACTTACGTGTCTGAGCTTCCCGTAGTACGGATAGTACTTCAAATCAAAGAGACTTTTAGGGAAGAACTCGACTTCTCCCAAGGCTTCAGGGTTGCCTTTCTGAAGACAAAATCAGAACATAGACACGCTTAGCCCTCCTCCAACATGACGACCACGGGCAGAGCGTGACAATGAGGACTACATCATTACCTTAACACCACAGGTCACATTAATGGCTTTTCCTTGGCCTGGGAGGTATCCAAGAATCTGCAACGATAAAGAGCCATGCAGAAAGGTGTCATCCACAAAGGCATCGCCTGCAGTCCCTGGATTATCCACTAGGTAAAGTACTGAGGAGTTCGGGGGGGGGGGGGGGGGGGTTCAGGGTTCATACATTTCATACTTACCCGGTTCATGCGGAGAAAAACGCACGGCTTCCCCAGAGAATAGCCGTAGTGGGGGTCCTGCAAGCCGGAACACTCCCCCAGCCAGGACCTCTTGAACTGACAGGCCTTGCGCTCCAAGGTCTCCTCCAAGTGATCCTGCATGAAGTACTTCTCCTGCGAACAGTGGATGTTCTTCCTCTCCTGGACGCCGTCATTATACGCTGGATGTCCGGAGGTGTGGGTGGTGTGTGTTTGTGCGTGCGTGCGTGTTGGAGAGAGAGAATATGAATGGGAGGACAAGTGAAAGAAAGAGAGGGAGAGAAGGGGGTGACAGAGAGAGAGAGAGAGGGGAGCATAAATAATGCGAGCCACTGCAGTTCACTGCCAAATCCGGGCCTCTGATTAAGGCAGCTCGACAAAAGAGAGTAAGAAAAAAGAAGGGGAGAAAAGCACACAGTTGAATGGCTGCACTCGACCCACAAAGAGGTTTCCCCTTCCCAGAATGCCCTGCGACATGCAAATGGGATAATGGGCAGCGGTAGTGGAGATCCGTGCTGGAGTATTAACTCCCTGCTCACCCACTTGATTTAAACATCACCCCCCACACCAACCGTCACCTCTCCCTCCCCCTCTTTCACTGTAATGGCTGTCCGGGACAATGAGGACACGCCTCCCTGGAAGGACCTTTGTACATCTGTACTGTACAGACGGCCGACCCGGACTCACGTTTGAGGTACTCGTCCATAGACCGCGCGTACTTCTTCCAGGACTTGCGGTCGGAGGCGTTGAAGGCGATGTCGTGTCCATCCAGGTGTGGGGCCATCGTCATACCTGCCAACGGAGAGCCACAGACAGTGAACCGTGCAGGGACTCCAGTAGAACCACAGACAGTACTGTGACTCCAGTAGAACCACAGACAGTACTGTTACTCCAGTAGAACCACAGACAGTACTGTTACTCCAGTAGAACCACGGACAGTACTGTTACTCCAGTAGAACCACGGACAGTACTGTTACTCCAGTAGAACCACAGACAGTACTGTGACTCCAGCAGAGCCAGAGACAGTTCTGTTACTCCAGTAGAGCCACAGACAGTTCTGTTACTCCAGTAGAACCACGGACAGTACTGTGACTCCAGTAGAACCACAGACAGTTCTGTTACTCCAGTAGAGCCAAGGATACTCAACTATGCAGAGACTCCAGTAGAACATACAAACAGGCAACTGTGCAGTATAACTATATAGTCCACTGTGCAAAGACTCCAGCAGAACATACAGTCAACTCTACAGTGACTCCAGCATACAGACTTTCGACTGTGCAGTGACTCCAGCAGAACATACAGCTAACTGTGCAGTGAC